>NC_083582.1:63240226-63447726 GCF_027579695.1 Neoarius graeffei | reverse complement strand
CGGTGATATCAGTGCTATTGGATGCAAATAAAACGGTGTCACTGTTCTTTGTTTAATGAGTTGCATTCAGTTGAGTATTTCCATATTGCCAAACAAAGAATAATCCGACTTCTTCTTCAAATGTAAACGCAACTGCAGATTTATATTCATATATGCCTTCCATTTAGGCAGTAATTGATAATATAACCTAATCAGTGCCAGTCTCCAAAGCTTTAAACATCGTTGTGGTTCCGTTTCTGTTCTATCTCTTCCTCGTTTCAGCAGGATTATCAGCAGATCTTTCCCCGTATCGCTAATTGATCTGGGAAAACAAGCTGACAGAGTGATTAATGAAAGACTGAATACATAAATCAAAACAGCATAAATCATTGTGCACGAGATGAGATTCCTGATTGTTTTATGTTTGCGCCAGGCTAGAACACTTTTGATTTGCATTTTGTTCTGTATTTTATTGATCATCTTGCACTGCACTGCAAATTTGGTCCAAATCCAAGTCCTTGCTTTTAAATTATACATAATTGGCATTCTCTCTCTTTCTCTCTTTCTCTCCAGCTAACTTCAGCTGGTTTTATTTTTCTTTGCCTCGACTAAAAAGTGGAAGAAAATATAATGCTCAAATGGTGCATTACATGTCTTTGTATTTATGTCTCCAAGTGTCATGAGCAGTGTAAAAACCTCCTTATTTCAACTGAGCTGACAGATTGTCCAAGTAGGAAATAAACCATGTTACTCTTTCACTGATTAATGTTTCTCCCCCATTGTTTCCAGCCTGTATGTTCACTGGCATTTGTCCCTTTTCTACTGATGTGTTTGGACAGTTTGTGTGTCCTCATGTTTATATCCTGTGCATTCTTGCTTCCATGTCCTTCAGTATCACGAGGTCAGATATGTGTCACTGTGTGTTTATGAGCCACTTACAGGGGATACATTTTAAAATCGTTGAGGTTTGTAATGCATGCGAATATGAATGATGCCAAAAATGCCAGAGACGGTGTGATGAATGGTGGCCATCATGTTTCCAAGAGCTTATGAACAGGAATCATATCGATCCTAATAAATATTTAATATTAAATACGACACCGTACCATTGCCCATCAATGTAGTGTGATGGATGTGTCTTTAATCTGGCATATTGAATTTAGTGTACTTTTAGAATCATTTAAGAATAAGACCTGGGTTTTAAAGGTACAGTACTTTTATCTTCTGAGGTAAAAGACCGACCTTTAAGGATACCACCATGTGACAAGGCTTTCTTAAGTTTTACATATATTTAAAAGTGTTCAAGTATTGATGGTGTTTTGATACTCTGGCATTTGTGAGCAGAAAGAAAAGTGTTTTATTTACAGTAAATGCATCATTACTACACTCTCACATTGAAGCTTGATGTTGATGTTTCTTTACTACAGCATGCTACCATGCTGCCAGTGTCTGGTTTTTTTTCATGTGTATGTCACTGGACCAGTCGAGTCATTAAATTTGATTGATAATCTGTCATTTTTATGAATAATAATATATACTACAATATTAAATAATTAAACAGAAATGGGAACGTACAGTACCAGTCAAAAGTTTGGACACTCCTACTCATTCATAGGTTTTTCTGTATTTTAACGATTTTCTACATTGCAGAACAATACTGGAGACGTCAAAACTATGAAATAACATATGGAACATCCATCCATCCATCAATTATCTGTAACCGCTTATCCTGTGCAGGGTCGCAGGCAAGCTGGAGCCTATCCCAGCTGACTATGGACGAGAGGCGGGGTACACCCTGGACAAGTCACTAGATCATCATAGAGGCAAACAACCATTCACATTCGCGGTCAATTTAGAGCCACCAATTAGCCTAACCTACATGTCTTTGGACTGTGGAGGAAACCAGAGCACTCAGAGGAAACCCACACAGACACGGGGAGAACATGCAAACTCCACACAGAAAGGCCCCGTCTGCCGCTGGTCTTGAACTCAGAACCTTCTTGCTGTGAGGCGACAGTGCTAACCACTACACCACCGTGCCACCCCACATGGAACATATATGGAATTATGTGTTAAATTAAAAAAAAGTTTAAAAAACAAAAATGTGCTTCATATTTTAGATTCTTCAAAGTATCCAGCATTTACCTTGATGACGCTTTGTACACTATTGGCGTTATCTTAACCAGCTTCATGTGGTTGTCACCTGGAATGCTTTTCAGTTAACAGGCGTGCCTTGTCCAAAGTTAATTAGTGCAATTTCTTGCCTTCTTAATGCGTTTGAGATCAAACAGTAAATAGTAAATAATAAAAATACAATCAATAGCCCTATTCCACAACTGTAGTAATCCATATTATGTCAAGAACCGCTCAACTAACCCTGTGTCCGAAATCACTCACTACTCACTATATAGTGGACTATATAGTGAGTTTGCTATTTTGTTGCGCTGTCCGAATGGATAGTGAGAATTATTACACCCTATATAGTGCACTCAAAGTATCCCACATATTAGCCTAGTCTCGCAAGCGAGCAAAATACAGAAACAGCTAAACAATTAGAGAATGCTAAACGTATAAAATAAATTAATGATTAAATATTATCTCCTTTTTTCTTTTCATTTTTCGTATTTGTTTATACGATGTTCATTCAATTTGTTGCATGTCGTTTTGATGCTCTGTCACCACTTAACACGATCAGCAACAAAGTCAGACCATGTATTAAGCAAACCACCAACTTTTAATAAACTTTTGCAGTTGTCTTTAAAACGTAATCTTGGACGCCCGATCGTTCTTGCACCTTCTGCTAATTCAACGAACATTAGCATTTTGACCATTCGAGTGTCCTCCATCCGAGCAACATGTCCAAGCCAACGTAGACGATTTTTGGCGAGGAGGACTTCGATATCCTCTGCTCCGGCTCTTTTCAAAACTTCTTCATTGCTAACGAAGTCATCCCACTTGATATTCATGATTGATCTGAGGTGTCGTTGTTGGATAGTGCGTAGCTGTTTTATTTCATGGCTGTACAACGACCAAGATTCACTTCCATATAGAAGGATCGGTAATAGACACTGAACGTAAACATTTACTTTTGTTCTTATGGTTAGATTGTGGTTGTCGAAAACTCGTTGTTTCAGTCGCCCATAAGCACTTGATGTGTTCTGTATACGTGTGATCAGCTCCTGCTTCAGAGTGCAGTCTTTCGAAACATAACCGCCCAGGTATTTGAAGTGATTGACGTTGACCAGTTTTTCATCATCAATGAAAAAGTCTGTATCTGGGCCGAGGCACATGATTTCAGTCTTCTTTGCATTGATTTTTAAACCAAAACGCTTCGCGGTGTTGTTATATGCGTTCAATAGGTTTTGCAGACCAAAGGTAGTATCACTAAACAGTGCGATGTCATCGGCATATTGAGCTTCCCTGAGGAATTCATAAAATACCTTAGATTTTGCTTTGAGTCTCCTTAAATCAAACAGGTTACCGTCTGTACGGAAACGGATCAAGATTGAGTGGTCGTGTTTGATATCTTTAAAGGCTACCCATAACAATATAGCCGCGTATATTCCATAAAGTGTAGGGGCAAGTTTACATCCCTGTTTAACACCACTGTTGTAGTCAAAAGGTTTCGAAAGTTCGCCATCTATAATAAGCTGAGCTTTTACATTCGTATACAGCAGTTCAATGAATTTCAGCAATTTCGGAGGACAGCCAATTTTAGCAAGAATTTTAAAGAGGAGGGTGCGGTTGACAGTGTCAAAGGCTTTGGAGAAGTCTATAAAGGCTGTGTAAAGATGGCGATGTTGTTCCCTTGACTTTTGCATGAGTTGTCTCACTGTGAATATTCCATCAATAGTACCACGACCAGTCTGACAACCGTGTTGTGACTCAGGATAAACTACGTTAACAATTCTTTTCAGTCTTTGAAGTACAATGTCTGCGATGACCTTTCCAACGGTACTTAAAAGTGAAATTCCCCGATAATTGCCACAAACACTGCGATCGCCTTTTTTAAAAAGAATTGAGATGTTTGGATTGACTAAATCAGCTGGGAGTTGTTCAGTTGCCCAGAATATTGTGAATAATGTCACGAAGAATCTTTTGAGAGTTTGACCTCCATAGACAATAGTTTCAGGAATAATGCCATCAGGGCCTGGGCTTTTCCCAAGTTTAGTGTTTTTCAAGGCAGTGTCGATTTCTTTTTCTGTAATTGGTTGGTCGAGGGATCCGTCGATGGGTAGTTGACTTACTTCGTCCAGTACGGTTTCGTCAGTAATTGTTGACATATTTAATAAATCTGAAAAATGCTCAACCCATCTGTCCTTTATGTCGTCTTGTACAGTGAGTAATTTCCCATCCTTATCTCGTATCCGGTGTGAATTTTTTGATGATGGCCCGTAAATTTCGCGCATGGTTGAGTAGAATTTACGGTAATTATGTTCACGATGAAATCTTTCAGCATCATTGGCTTTCTTTATTAACCAGTCGTTCTTTATCACCCTTATGCATCTTTGAAGTTCATTTCGAGTAAGGGTTTTATCCACAAGGAGCAACTGTATCTCATTGTCATTCTCATAAAACCAGTCTGCATTCCGTTTCTTTTTCCTGCCAAAGGTGTTCAAAGCTGCTTCTTGAAGGACTTTCTTAAAATCTGTCCATTCATACAAACAATCAGCAAGCTTGTCATCAAGGAAGCGGTTCAAAATGTCCACTTTCTCATCATCGATACTGATTGTCGGTTTAAGAGGTGGTTTAACACATTTCTTTTTCCGCTTGAACTGAAAGGAACATTTGCAAACAAGTAATTTGTGATCTGTAAAACAGTCAGCTTTAAGGTCAACTTTGGTTACTGTTATACTTTGTTTGGCAGATTTATTGGCAAGGACATGGTCAAGCTGATGCCAATGTTTGGATCTCAAATGTTGCCAAGTCGTTTTCAGATGGTTTCGTAATTGGAACATTGTTCCCATGACAGCGAATTTATTTTGCGTGCAAAAGTCAAGGAGCATGAGACCGTTCAAGTTCATTCGACCAATCCCATGTTTTCCTAGTGCCTCTGGCCAGAGCTTCCAGTCAGCACCAACTTGCGCATTAAAATCGCCAAGAATGATTGTACGGTCATCCCTGTTGATGCTTATAGCTTGAGTTAGGCTTTCATAGAAGTGTTCTTTTTCCTCTTGCGATCGCTGCATAGTTGGTCCGTAAGTACTAATGAGTTTCAAGTAATTCCCCGACTGAAGTTTAATTCGAAGTACCATGCGCCTGTCCGATATGGGGATGGGAGTTATGGCTACGTTTGAGAATCGGTTTGAGATGGCAAAACCTACTCCAGCTTCCTTTTTCGATCCTCCACTCCAGTATATGGTGTAGTCTCGTTCAGTGATGTTTCCTGATCCTTCCTTTCTCGTTTCACTGAGGGCACAAATATCGACGTGAGCTTTGCACAGTTCTTTAGAAATAATAGCCGTTATCCTTTCTGGTCTGTTGGAGGTGAAGCTGTCATTTGTGGTGCGTACATTCCAGGCACCAAGTTTAATTTTTTGCACTTTAACTTTACACGGATTTCGCTGATTTTCCACCACCACCGTGACAGGTGGCGCATCGGTTTCCTCGGATGCAGTAGCAGTAACATTAACATTCTCATATCGTATCATTTCATTTCTGTAAGGCTACCCCATGATGACATCACTGTTTGGGGCAAGAACAGTGATCCTTGGCAGAAAATTCTTACTTAGCTAGCGGCAAAGCAGAGCTGAGACAGCTGTGAAGAATAGACTGTTGCATAATAAGCCAGATGAACTGTCGAGTTGACAAAAAACATCTGCCAGAGCCAGATGAACTGCCGAGTTGACAAAAAACATCTGCTAGAGCCAGTACTGATGCCATGTTGACAAAAACAGTACTGCCAGGTGTCGTGACCCTGACGGAGGAGGCTAAGAGTGTAGTATCACTTGCCCAAGGTGAACACTCAAGCTAGTGGAGGGAAGGAGTCGCTTTATTTCTCCATTCTGAGGTGTAGCCCAGGCTAGACCCCAGCCACTGCCCATATCCCATAGTGCATCATGAAAAATAGTGTACAACCGATGGTCACTCACCAAGGAATATATACCATCATGCATTGTGGTCGCGCTGGAAAAAAAAAGTGTGTTGGGGTGAATGGACGGAGGAAGGAACACATTATAAACGGACATTCAAGTATAATAAAAAATAGTAAGAGAATAGAAAATAAACTAAAATAGAATAAGACAGATAAAATACAAGAATAAAAGTTACAGTGCAGAGCGAGGAATTAATAAAAGCCTCAAATTTGATTTAATGAAAGGCAGCGGCAAAGAAGAAAGACAGTATTCAGCCTTGATTTAAAAGAAGTGAAAGATGCAGCAGACACAAAGTACTTTGTATTTATTAATGTGGGAAATACATTCAGTATAATATGGATTTATCACAAAAATACATGCATGTATTTATTATTTTGAAAACCCACCAGCTGACTGATCAGGCATGTTTTAATTGTGCGATAGTAATGATGTAAATAACGGCGTGGCAGAATAGTGTCCAAAAGCGTTTTTTCATTTTACTAATGAGCTCACTATATAGTCCTCTATATAGTAATTCCCTAGATAGTGAGGAGGGAGTAGTGAACGAGTGAGTGATTTCGGACACAGGGTAAGTAAAGAGAAACTACATCCATCATTACTTTAAGACACGAAGTGTCTTTTAATTAATAAAAACAAAGAAAAACCATTTAAGAGTTTGCATGTTCTCCTGGTGCCTGCAAGGGTTTCCTCCGGGTGCTCCAGTTTCCTCCCATAGTCCAAAGACATAGAGATTAGTTCAATTGGCTACTCTAAATTGCCCATACAGTGGTGCTTGAAAGTTTGTGAACCCTTTAGAATTTTCGATATTTCTGCATAAATATGACCTAAAACATCATCAGATTTTCACACAAGTCCTAAAAGTAGATAAAGAGAACCCAGTTAAACAAATGAGACAAAAATTTTATACGTGGTCATTTATTTATTGAGGAAAATGATCCAATATTACATATCTGTGAGTGGCAAAAGTATGTGAACCTTTGCTTTCAGTATCTGGTGTGACCCCCTTGTGCAGCAATAACTGCAACTAAACGTTTCCAGTAACTGTTGATCAGTCCTGCACACCGGCTTGGAGATATTTTAGCCCATTCCTCCATACAGAACAGCTTCAACTCTGGGATGTTGGTGGGTTTCCTCACATGAACTGCTTGCTTCAGGTCCTTCCAAAACATTTCGATTGGATTAAGGTGAGGACTTTGACTTGGCCATTCCAAAACATTAACTTTATTCTTCTTTAACCATTCTTTGGTAGAACAACTTGTGTCCTTAGGGTCGTTGTCTTGCTGCATGACCCACCTTCTCTTGAGATTTAGTTCATGGACAGATGTCCTGACATTTTCCTTTAGAATTCGCTGGTATAATTCAGAATTCATTGTTCCATCAATGATGGCAAGCCGTCCTGGCCCAGATGCAGCAAAACAGGCCCAAACCATGATACTACCACCACCATGTTTCACAGATGGGATAAGGTTATAATTCTGGAATGCAGTTTTTTCCTTTCACCAAACATAACACTTCTCATTTAAACCAAAAAGCTCTATTTTGGTCTCATCCATCCACAAAACATTTTTCCAACAGCCTTCTGGCTTGTCCACGTGATCTTTAGCAAACTGCAGACGAGCAGCAATGTTCTTTTTGGAGAGCAGTGGCTTTCTCCTTGCACTCCTGCCATGCACACCATTGTTGTTCAGTGTTCTCCTGATGGTGGACTCATGAACATTAACATTAGCCAATGTGAGAGAGGCCTTCAGTTGCTTAGAAGTTACCCTGAGGTCCTTTGTGACCTCGCCGATTATTACATGCCTTGCTCTTGGAGTGATCTTTGTTGGCTGACCACTCCTGGGGAGGGTAACAATGGTCTTGAATTTCCTCCATTTGTACACAGTTTGTCTGACTGTGGATTGGTGGAGTCCAAACTCTTTAGAGATGGTTTTGTAACCTTTTCCAGCCTGATGAGCATCAACAACGCTTTTTCTGAGGTCCTCAGAAATCTCCTTTGTTCGTGTCATGATACACGTCCACAAACATGTGTTGTGAAGATCAGACTTTGATAGATCCCTGTTCTTTAAATAAAACAGGGTGCCCACTCACAGCTGATTGTCATCCCATTGATTGAAAACACCTGACTCTAATTTCACCTTCAAATTAACTGCTAATCCTAGAGGTTCACATGCTTTTGCCACTCACAGATATGTAATATTGGATCATTTTCCTCAATAAATAAATGACCAAGTATAATATTTTTGTCTCATTTGTTTAACTGGGTTCTCTTTATTTACTTTTAGGACTTGTGTGGCAATCTGATGATGTTTTAGGTCATATTTATGCAGAAATCTAGAAAATTCTAAAGGGTTCACAAACTTTCAAGCACCACTGTAGGTGTGTATGTGATTGTGAATGGATGTCTTTCTCTCTGTGCTAACCCTGCGATGGATTGGCAATCTGTCCGGAGTGTGTCTCGCCTCTCGCCCAATGTCAGCTAGGATTGGCTCCAGCTTCCCCGCAACCCGCGATGGATACGCGGTATAGGAAATGAAAATGAAATGACCAACCATTTAATTAGAAGTTGTGTCCAAACTTTTGACTGGTATTGTCTGGTTGGAGTTTCATAGACTGTAATATAGAGTAATCTTTGAGCAGCATCACGCTTTCCATCTGTGTAGCTGTTTCAGTCTAAAGGACACTCATTATCTGCATGATGACATTTAAACTGATGATCCTCACATTGCATGGTTGTATTTTAAATGCTGTAACTTAGACATAAGCTTAAATCACTTGTCGAGGAGCAGACAGTCGTGCTATTAGCATGAATTGTAACCATTGCTGTTTGCTCACTTTCTCTCTGTCCTCTCTCTGCCAGGATCATTGAAGCGGTATGTATTGGCTGGTTCACTGCTGAGTGCATAGTGCGTTTCATTGTCTCACGGGACAAATGTGAGTTTGTACGGCGGCCTCTGAACATCATCGACCTCCTGGCTATAACACCTTACTATGTATCAGTGGCCATGACGGCCCTGACTGGGGAAAACCCACAGCTTCAAAGAGTAGGAGTCACGCTGCGTGTGCTGAGGATGATGCGTATCTTCTGGCTAATTAAGTTGGCACGCCATTTCCTTGGTCTGCAGACGCTGGGGCTGACGCTGCGCCGCTGCTACCGCGAGATGGTCATGCTACTGGTGTTTGTGTGTGTCGCTATGGCCATCTTCAGTGCTCTGGCTCAACTTCTGGAGCACGGGCTGGACCTGGAAAGCAGCAACGAGGACTACGCCAGCATCCCGGCAGCCTGCTGGTGGGTTATTATCTCCATGACCACGGTAGGCTATGGAGACATGTATCCCATCACGATGCCGGGCCGCGTGCTGGGTGGTGTGTGTGTCGTGAGTGGCATTGTGCTCCTGGCTCTCCCAATTACCTTTATCTACCACAGCTTTGTGCAGTGCTACCACGAGCTCAAATTCCGCTCAGCACGCTGCGTGCGAAGTCTCTCTGCTGAATTTCTCAACTGACATTGGTTTCTCGAGGACACACTAGTCCACAGCCCAACTCCGTTACCCCTCATCTGATCTTTCTGTGCCTTTGCTTGAACACCTTTAACAGCCTCATGAATTGTAAGCTAAACTATAGCGATATGATCACGTCTATGGAGAAAAATGACTACTAATGACTTCCAAAATGCAGCATCTCTACATTTTGACAAGTTTAAATGATAACAAGTACCTCAGACAACTGTGATTCACACTTTGATTGTAAGTGACAGGAGAGAAATACAAAGAGCACCAATTTGGATAGCACACAGAAATCGTAACAACGTTACGATTGTTACTACGTAAGGAACTACATAAGCCAGTGTTCACGTTATAACCCCATCTCTGTGAAAACCAGTGAAAGTGACACAAAGAGACATAATTTCCGGTGTTTGGTGATATTTAAAAAGGACAACTGTGGCAACAGCCGGTATTAGATGACACAGCCGCCTATGAGGGGCATCTGGCAAGCCTTTTCTGGGTGTTGACAGTTCTCTAAACTTTTGTTGGCTTTTCCTCAAAAGCCCTGGTCTAGCTTTACAAACAGAAACACTTCGTTCCCATGGAGAAAATTCTCCAGCCCTTTAGATCATTATGTCAAATTAATTTGGATTTGAAAGCCCTCCAGATATAAAGGATGGAAGAACAGAGATAGGCCATAAAGGAAAACAAATATTTATAGCAACTGAAGGGATGTTGTGGAAAGATTAGAAGAAGGAAAAAATCCAACAACATGCAGCAAGATGTAGTCCTAGTGGATAACGTTAGAATTGAAACAAAAATCCGGTCATTTTTGCAGCCACATTATGAAGATCATATCCTTAACTGCAAGAAACAAACATCAGATGTTGAGCTACACAAGGATCAAGTCACCACCTGCCCATATCTCAATCGAAGAAGATGACTGTGTGGACCAAGAGGTGTTAACCAAATTGATTAGCAAACACCTCACCCACACACTCAGCAGTCGGAGAGCTGTCACTCTCCACCTCCTTCAACATACACATAGCAAGCACAAAAGCTAGCCTCTCTCCATCACTGGCTCCTGCCTATTCAGTGGTTAGAGGTATACTGAAAGCAATTCATCAGTTCATTCACCTGTAGATTTGTTTGCTTGGTAGTATCAAATATTATGTTGGAGGAAAATCTAACAAGAAATGCCACTTAATTAATGATGCATGCAGTGGTTTGTCTAACACTAATGCTCATACCTACACAGGAAACCCTTATGAATGTTTGCATGGTTTGGTAAATCTGAAACAGAAAGAAAAGCTCGTCCTGCACAGGTATGATGTCGTTAATATTACCCAGTGAGCACCATATGACCGGATACATTCAGGGACATCGGACCATTCTGGGCAGAAGAATACGGTTTTATAAGTTCAGTTTGCGTTAGTCCTTTTGTGTCCATCTACATTAAAATTTATGGGGTTTTTTTCCAGTTGAGTGCAAAAGTCTGCATAGTTTGAAACAAAATTGACAAGAGGACAATTCAAATGATGCCATACGATATTTTGTTACAGAGAAATGAACAAAAAGCGACAAACGTTAAGATAGTGAGGAAAAAAATGAAAGATGTTTGATCAATTCAAAAGAGCTACCCTTGTAAACCCATCCTTTACCTCTTCAGCTGTCTCTAAACGCTCTTATATTCTTTGTTTAAAAAAAAAATCTGTGAGGAAATTGAAATGCATTAGCTGTATGGAATATGGAGGTTTTTTTTTAACTTGCTTTTTTAATTAAAAAAAACAGCATTTGCTTTCACTATCAACAGACACGTTGATCAGTAATAAAAATGCAGGGTAGGATGTGCTGTTTCACCATTCACCAACAATTAATTCATGAAAAGTATAAATATACTGTATACTGAGATTACTGTATACAATACAAAAAAGAGTAAAGACCTATTTTTATACTCTACTGATGCTCAGATCTACAAATGTCAGTTGACTAACAGTAAATATGTTTTAAGTTTTAGATTTATTTCTTGCTTGTGATAATTTTTTATTACAGTATTATGTGCGGTATAATGTGGAAATTATGATCCATCCATCCATTATCTGTAGCCGCTTATCCTGTCCTACAGGGTCACAGGCGAGCTGGAGCCTATCCCAGCTGACTATGGGCGAGAGGCGGGGTACATCCTGGACAAGTCGCCAGGTTATCGCAGGGCTGGAAATTATGATAATTTTGTAAAAAAAAAAAATGTATAAAAGAAGTGTATACACTCAGCTGCTTGCTTATCCAAACATTTCTACAGATCACAGTTAAAGATCATTTAATACTCTAGAGTTAATACATAATACTGTAGGTTTTTTTGTGGTTATATTCTGTTTTTTTCTCTCTGCCTGCTGTAGGGTCTTCTTGTTAGCAGTGATGGCAGACTTTCCTTGGGGAACCATCAGGAATACAAACTTTTGCAATTAATTGTACACTTTTCCACCTCTACAGAGGATAGAATACAAACGTTTAGTCTGGAAAAGATTGCATTATCATGTCTTTTTAATCATCTTTGTGCTCATTGGGTAATTATTCTCACCACGTTCCACCAATTCCAATTGAAACATTCTGCTTTCTAACTGTGAAGCTATGAACATTGCAAAAGAAAAAAATCCTTTAAAAAAGAATCCTTTATGCAGCCATTTGTTGTAGATCCTGAAAGATAAACCTGAAATCATATGTTTGTTGTGTGAAAAATGTACTTGCCCTCTACTAAAGAGACATTCGTACATGTTTTATATTTAGTATACATTTTTGGTAGGCTTTATTGCAGAAATATTTGGACGTTTAGAAAATAAAGTGATGCATTTGCATATTGGCTGCATATATGTCATTTCTTCACCTTTCTGCATCCCACTTGGACCTTGGACCATGTGCTTTTCCTTATATTGTATAACATTCTCTCTCTCTCTCTCTAAATATATAGCCGAGTCGGCTATAAGCCATATACGACAAAATTGAGTGGAATAACTGTTTTATTCTATCCACATTTACTGGATTTTGAGAAACAGAGATTTTAATTTTTTGCAAATTCAATAAATAAAAAGTTTGTACAAAACATCCGACAAAATCATTTCCACTTAGAATGTAAACAAACCGGCGAAATGACAACAGCAATTTGTAAAAAACGCGATAATAATAATTCTTGAAAAATAAAAAAAGATATGTTCTTACCATCAAATACTTTTATTCCATAGTTTGTTGCTTTTTTTGTATTTTTGGGGGGTTTGTTTTAGAGTAGAATTTTTATTTCATCCTCAGTTGGTTCAGACATTTTCTTTTCTTCTTTTTTTGGCAGTTGGCAAATCAACTTAAAGGTGCATTACCGCCACCGGCTGGGCTGGAGTGTGGAACAGGCAATATTTAGGGGATAACTATATTCTTTTATTTAGCTATTTATGTTTCTTTTAAATACTTAACAACAAAGTGATATATGTCTTGATGTGCGCCGCCATTTTGTTTTACTCTACTCAAGGTATATGAGCTGATATCCTAGTAGTAGAGTACAATTGCTCATATCCAGTGAATGTGGATAGAATCAATAAATGTATATAAAATATGGGCACGAGTGTTTTACTGGGAAATATACTCATATTTTTCATACGAGCTACATCCGGGACATGGAGAACCAAAACTGTGATGTAAATCTCTATATGTCACTCATGCAGAAATAAATGAATTGTTTTGATAAATTTGCGTACTTTTTGTTTGTGGAAGTGTCTATATAATAAAAAGAGAATCACAAGTTGACTTGTAGATTTGAAGTTTATCTTCTCGTGTTGGAAAAACTCGCATTTTTCATACGAAAAACATCACGGATCTGAGTGACATATTTCCTGATATTTCACTCCGATGATGTCACTCCCAGTGTTTTCCTCTTGACTAGACGTGCGTTGTCAAAATGGCGAACCAGTTCAAAATTAAAATTCTTTTGATTAACTTGCATATTTTTAGTTTTGTGGATGTGTCCATAGAATATAAAGAACTTTACACGGTGGTGTGATTTCTCGTGTACAAAAATATATACATTCAACAGCTGAAGATAAACTTCATATCTTCACGCGACTGTGTAATATCCTCAATAGGCGATATATATATATATATATATAGTAGAGGGGTGCCCATCCATCCATTATCTGTAGCCGTTTATCCTGTACAGGGTCGCAGGCTATGGGCGAGAGGCAGGGTACACCCTGGACAAGTCGCCAGATCATCACAGGGCTGACACATAGAGACAAACAACCATTCACACCTACGTTCAATTTAGAGCCACCAATTAGCCTAACCTGCATGTCTTTGGACTGTGTTGGAAACCGGAGGAAACCCAGGCAGACACAGAGAGAGCACACAAACTCCACACAGAAAAGCCCTTGTCAGGCACTGGGCTTGAACCCAGGACCTTCTTGCATTAAGACGACAGTGCTAACCACTACACCACTCAATCCATCCATTATCTGTCACCGCTTATCCTGTTCTACAGGGTCGCAGGCAAGCTGGAGCCTATTCCAGCTGACTATGGGCGAGAAGTGGGGTACACCCTGGACAAGTCGCCAGGTCATCACAGGGCTGACACATACAGTAGAGACAAACAACCATTCACACCTATGGTCAACTTAGAGCCAACAATTAACCTCACATGCATGTCTTTGGACTGTGGTGGAAACCGGAGGAAACCAAGGCAGACACAGAGAGAGCACCTTGCCTTGTCAGGCGCTGGGCTTGAACCCAGGACCTTCTTGCATTAAGACGACAGTGCTAACCACTACACCACTCAATCCATCCATTATCTGTCGCCGCTTATCCTGTTCTACAGGGTCGCAGGCAAGCTGGAGCCTATCCCAGCTGACTATGGATGAGAGGCGGGGCACACCCTGGACAAGTCGCCAGGTCATCGCAGGGCTGACACACAGTTGAGACAAACAACCATTCACACCTACGGTCAATTTAGAGCCAACAATTAACCTAACATGCATGTCTTTGGACTGTGGGGGAAACCGGAGGAAACCCACGCAGACACAGAGAGAGCACGCAAACTCCACACAGAAAAGCCCTCGTCAGGCACTGGGCTTGAACCCAGGACCTTCTTGCATTAAGACGACAGTGCTAACCACTACACCACTCCATCCATCCATTATCTGTCGCCACTTATCCTGTTCTACAGGGTCGCAGGCAAGCTGGAGCCTATCCCAGCTGACTACAGGTGAAAGGCGGGGTACACCCTGGACAAGTCGCCAGGTCATCGCAGGGCTGACACATACAGTAGAGACAGTCAATTTAGAGGCAACAATTAACCTAACCTGCATGTCTTTGGACTGTAGGGGAAACCGGAGCACCTGGAGGAAACCCACACAGACATAGCGAGAACACACAAACTCCACACAGAAAGGCCCTCGTCGGCCGCTGGGCTCGAACCCAGAACCTTCTTGATGTGAGGTGACAGTGCTAACCACTACACCGCTGTACCACCTCATCTCATCTCATCTCATCTCATCTCATCATCTGTAGCCGCTTTATCCTGTTCTACAGGGTCGCAGGCAAGCTGGAGCCTATCCCAGCTGACTACGGGCGAAAGGCGGGGTACACCCTGGACAAGTCGCCAGGTCATCACAGGGCTGACACATAGACACAGACAACCATTCACACTCACATTCACACCTACAATCAATTTAGAGTCACCAGTTAACCTAACCTGCATGTCTTTGGACTGTAGGGGAAAACGGAGCACCTGGAGGAAACCCACGCAGACATGGCGAGAACACACAAACTCCACACAGAAAGGCGCTCGTCGGCCGCTGGGCTCGAACCCAGAACCTTCTTGCTGTGAGGTGACAGCGCTAACCACTACACCGCCGTACCACCTAAATAGTTAATATTAAATAGAAATAATTAATATTATATTAATTACTTTGCAGAAAAGGTTAGAGTTTCCTCACACCTAATCTCTTTTATTGAAGCATGTGTTCAGACGACACTTTCGATGGATTTGATCTGGAATGAATGAATGAAAAGTTTTTTTGCACAAATTTGTTGGGTTCTGGAGTGCACACTGTCATTAAAATAAGTACAGGCACTGTGAAATATTAAGAAACTCTGAAATTCAGATAAATCTTTTGAAAAGTTGTGAAGAATATAATTTGTCGTGAGAATTGTTGGGTTAAATTAGAGAAAAGTGCATTTTTTGAGACTCGACCCGTGTGTGTGACGTCATATTTGTTGGACAGACTCTGGGAAGCGGAAGGAGAAAAAGCCGGTCGGTCACGTGCGGTGTACTGAGGTCGCTCACTTAGCGGGTAAAATGTATTATAAATTTAGCGGTTTAACTCAGAGACTAACGGGATCTGTGTCATCTTCGGCCTACAGTCCACAGGTAATCTGTCATAATTATCTGGAAGAAAGGAAGCATTTTACTAGGCTAAAAATAATCTTTATGTTGGCTAACTGGAGCAGAACGAGCTAGCTGGGAAAGCTAACAGTGCCGTGACCTGGAATGTGTCATTGGATGAACGCTAACACAGACTGTGCCGTTTCAATCTCACACACACATACAGTGGGGCTTGAAAGTTTGTGAACCCTTTAGAATTTTCTATATTTCTGCATAAATATGACCTAAAACATCATCAGATTGCCACACAAGTCCTAAAAGTAGATAAAGAGAACCCAGTTAAACAAATGAGCCAAAAATATTATACTTGCTCATTTATTTATTGAGGAAAATGATCCAATATTACATACCTGTGAGTGGCAAAAGTATGTGAACCTCTAGGATTAGCAGTTAATTTGAAGGTGAAATTAGAGTCAGGTGTTTCCAATCAATGGGATGACAATCAGGTGTGAGTGGGCACCCTGTTTTATTTAAAGAACAGGGATCTATCAAAGTCTGATCTTCACAACACATGTTTGTGGAAGTGTATCATGGCACGAACAAAGGAGATTTCTGAGGACCTCAGAAAAAGCGTTGTTGATGCTCATCAGGCTGGAAAAGGTTGCAAAATCATCTCTAAAGAGTTTGGACTCCACCAATCCACAGTCAGACAGATTGTGTACAAATGGACGAAATTCAAGACCATTGGTACCCTCTCCAGGAGTGGTCGACTAACAAATGCCGCTTTTCCACTACAAATGCGGCTGAGCCGAGCTGAGCGGGGCTGTTGGATTTGCATTTCGACTACAACTGCGCTGAACCGTGCTGGCTGGAAGTAGGTGGACACATTGGGTGGAGTTAGCGAAAGTGGGTGGACGTCACGTGATGTCGTTAGGCGGCGCAAACAGTGACATCAGTGACCTTTTAAGCGGTAGTCTCACGACCCGGATAGTAAACAATAAACATGGAGGACATGGAGTCGTTAGTGTTGCTGGTCTTGGTGCTGTGGCGTGTTGTCACCGACAACGCCAACAGATACTGGCAAGAGCGTATAGATGAGGCGAGGCGCATAAGGCTTCAGAAATTCTCGTAATTCTTCTTCTTCCGGGTTTACAGATCCCAGCGTGCTCGCGGGGCGTGTGGGGGCATGTGAGGACACTCCTCCTCACCAATCAGTGCACAGGGGAGTGTCTGCTCACGCCCCTAGCCCCACTTGGCTCGGTTTGGCTCGCTTCAGCTCCACTCCAAAACCGTGCGAGTTTTGGGTGCTAAGCAAGGCTGAAGCGAGCTGAGTCGTGCTGCTCTGAGGTAGTCGAAACACAAGCCGTGTCAGGCTGAAGCGAGCTGAAGTGAGCTGAAAAAGGGTAGTGCAAAAGGGCCAAAAGATCACTCCAAGAGCAAGGCGTGTAATAGTCGGCGAGGTCACAAAGGACCCCAGGGGAACTTCTAAGCAACTGAAGGCCTCTCTCACATTGGCTAATGTTCATGAGTCCACCATCAGGAGAACACTGAACAACAATGGTGTGCATGGCAGGGTTGCAAAGAGAAAGCCACTGCTCTCCAAAAAGAACATTGCTGCTTGTCTGCAGTTTGCTAAAGATCACGTGGACAAGCCAGAAGGCTGTTGGAAAAATGTTTTGTGGATGGATGAGACCAAAATAGAACTTTTTGGTTTAAATGAGAAGCGTTATGTTTGGAGAAAGGAAAACGCTGCATTCCAGAATTATAACCTTATCCCATCTGTGAAACATGGTGGTGGTCGTATCATGGTTTGGGCCTGTTTTGCTGCATCTGGGCCAGGACGGCTTGCCATCACTGATGGAGCAATGAATTCTGAATTATACCAGCGAATTCTAAAGGAAAATGTCAGGACATCTGTCCATGAACTGAATCTCAAGAGAAAGTGGGTCATGCAGCAAGACAACAACCCTAAGCACACAAGTGATTCTACCAAAGAATGGTTAAAGAAGAATAAAGTTAATGTTTTGGAATGGCCAAGTCAAAGTCCTGACCTTAATCCAATCCAAATGTTGTGGAAGGACCTGAAGTGAGCAGTTCATGTGAGGAAACCCACCAACATCCCAGAGTTGAAGCTGTTCTGTACGGAGGAACGGGCTAAAATTCCTCCAAGCCGGTGTGCAGGACTGATCAACAGTTACTGGAAACGTTTAGTTGCAGTTATTGCTGCACAAGGGGGTCACACCAGATACTGAAAGCAAAGGTTCACATACTTTTGCTCCTCACAGATATGTAATATTGTATAATTTTCCTCAATAAATGAATGATCGAGTATTATATTTTTGTCTCATTTGTTTAACTGGGTTCTCTTTATCTACTTTTAGGACTTGTGTGAAAATCTGAACTTTTTTTAGGTCATTTATGCAGAAATATAGAAAATTCTAAAGGGTTCACAAACTTTCAGGCACCGCTGTATATCAGTTCGAAATAATTAGGCCAGGACAGTCTCTATGGGGTTGTTACATCTCTACTGGAGAGAACTGAAAGGTTTCAGCAGGTTTTTTACACAACTCTATGTAGATATCAGTTTGAATTATTCTTTGCTTTAGTGATGTTTGGGTTTTTGTTATAACAACAATAATCGCTTAGCTTATGGCAGTCCTTCGTGGTTGATGACATTTCATCTTCCTCCCTTCTGACATCCATTAGTCAAGTTTGTTTCTATAGCGCTTTTTAACAATAAACATTGTCCCAAAGCAGCTGTACAGAATCTGAATGACCCAGGACATGAGCCAATTTTATCCCTAATCTATCCCCAATGAGCAAGCCTGTGGCGATAGTGGCAAGGAAAAACTCCCCCAGATGACACGAGGAAGAAACCTCGAGAGGAACCAGACTCAAAAGGGAACCCATCTTCACGTGGACAACAACACACAGCATGACTATAACATTAACAGTTTTAACATGAAGTCGGTTTTGTTGATGTTATAAACTCTTCATTGATGGAAACTTGAGTGCAAAACTGTTCATGACGACTGCAGTCCTAAAGTTAGCAAGTCAACTGTAGTCCTCAGTCATAAAAGCATTACTGTAAGAGTCCAGAGCGTCTTCCAAGTGTGACTTTCAACTGTCCATATGGGGCCGTCCTCTACAGGAGCGATGTGATGAGACTCCAACCAGACATAGGGCATCAGGATGGATCAGGCAGGTCCGAGGAGCAGAAGAGGTCAGCATCTCGATCCCAGGATTGACGTAACTCAGAGGGACAGTTTTTTTTGGGGGGAAGAGAGAAAAAACACTGGTTGTTAGGTATGCCCAGTGTCACCCTGAATAAGTAGGAACAGTATACATTTTGCGCTGAGTACAAGCAGGGACTCCGGCAAAACTAACTATGACAGCATAACTAAAAGGGGAGAGCCAGAAGGTAACACAGGCATGAGGGAGCCCCGGGACATAAAGCAGCAGCCACTACACCGTCAACAAACTCAAGTGAGCGAGCGAGTGGGGGACTGACAGCATCCATACATCCCAGTTTACCAGAGGTGGAAAAACCCGGGTGCAGAAAGTAAAAACCCTGCCACATTTTTGCTCCAGCCAATTCAATGAACCAGCTGATCCTAATTACAACATCCCCTAAGCCAGGGTGATGAGCTAATTGGTGAAATCACCTGTGTTGAGAGCACAGGCAGAAGGAAAACCTAAGCAGGACTTTTACTTTGTCAATCCAGTTTTTCCACCTCTGCAGTTTACCAAAACACTCTATGTCTGAGGACCCTCCAGATCTACACCTTTATCTCATAAACACTATTTAACAAAAGACTTGACTAAACAGATATGTTTTCAGCCTAGACTTATGCCGCTTTTCCACTACCAACGCGGCTGAGTTGGGCTGAGCCGTGCCAGGCTGAGTTGAGCTGAGTGGGGCTGTTGGAGTTGCATTTCGACTACAACCGTGCTGAACCGTGCTGGCTGGAAGTGGGTGGACACATTGGGTGGAGTTAGCGAAAGTGGGTGGACATCACGTGATGTCGTTAGGCGGCGCAAACAGTGACATCAGTGACCTTTTAAGCGGTAGTCTCACGACCCGGATAGTAAACAATAAACATGGAGTCGTTAGTGTTGCTGGTCTTGGTGCTGTGGCTTGTTGTCACCGACAACGCCAACAGATACTGGCAAGAGCGTATAGATGAGGCGAGGCGCTTAAGGCTTCAGAAATTCTCGTAATTCGTAATTCTTCTTCCGGGTTTACGGTGTTTACAGATCCCAGCGTGCTTGCGGGGCGTGTGTGGGCATGTGAGGACACTCCTCCTCACCAATCAGTGCACAGGGGAATGTCTCCTCACGCCCCTAGCCCCACTCGGCTCGGTTTGGCTCGCTTCAGCCCCACTCCAAAACCGTGCGAGTTTTGGGTGCTAAGCAGGGCTGAAGCGAGCTGAGTCGTGCTGTGTCGGGCTGAAGCGAGCTGAAGTGAGCTGAAAAAGGGTAGTGGAAAAGGGCCATTAAACACTGAGGTGGGGTTTACATTAGACCGTATCAGCGGATCATCAGATTAACGTTTTTAAAACGATTAGTGTGCACACAGCAACACCAATACACGATTCGCGTGCACACAGCAACGCCAATACACGGATACGCTCGGCTCCGCAGGCATCCTGCGCTCCAAATCACTCCGCCCTGAACAGCGAGTGCCCTCTGGAGGGTGCGCAGTCCGGCCCTGTGCAGCTCACAGAGCGCGCGAGTGAAGTGCACAAGCAGTGATTCGGGACTGAGCCGCTGTGTGTGTGATCTCAGTGCATGTCGGGCATGCGCGTCACTTGCCACTTGCAAGTGGAAGGATGGCAAGCCTAAAGACAATCATAACTACACAATGGGCAGTATTTGCATCAGTATTTGCAGTATTTTCATACTTTTATACTCTTTAATGAAAGGTGATACAAGGCGGAAGTCCGCGCCGTTTTTCAGCAGTCGCGTCACATGACGAACGCCAGCGAATCAGGAAGGTGGAGGTCACAGTGACGTTGTCCAATGACGACGCCAGCTAGAGCTCAGCACAGCGTATCCGCGTATTCTCAATGTTTACACAGCACCGGACCAGACACGATCTGGATTGAATACACGTGGACCCTGGCGGATTCCCGTTTCCCGGCGTTTCCAGGCGTTTTAATGTAAACAGACAGTGCATCCGCGAAGAAAACGAGACAGATACGGTCTAATGTAAACTTGGCCTGAGGCTGTGTCTGAGTCCCGAACACTACTTGGAAGGCTGTTCCATAACTGTGGGGTTTTGTAAGAAAAGGCTCCGCCCCCTGATGTAGTCAGGCAGTATTTATTTATATTTGGAGGCTACTTTGCAAAATTTGCCAAGTTTTGTTTTTGGTAATAATATACAAGTTTAGATATAAATTCATAAATCTGGACTCGTTGTAATGTTTGTAGGCTGCTGTTTCATATTTCATTATACAGGGGAACTTTGCTCATAAAAAGAGCCCTGAAACCACATATAGGAAATTGGTATAAAAGTATTACATCATTAATATGCAATTATTATATCCGTAATAGGTGTTATTTGTGACACACAACCTTTTTACTCAGGTCAAAAGCATGGTTCATACATTAGATGCCCATTTAACCCTAAAAGGACCTCAACTACTGAGTGGGATCAGTTCAAACCTCAAAGGTGGTGTGGTGTGCTGCTCAGTCTATTCAACCGACATAACTTTTTGCTTTTAGGAGTTTGTTACTCTATAGATTCTTTATCTAAAAGTATGTTTGTTTCAAGATTGATGAAAAAAAGTGCTTAACAAGGTGACTGGTTTTCTGTTGGGGTCCCATAACTCTGTTGCAAAAATATTTCAGCAAGTTAGGCCCACTTTACACGGGGACGGTCTGAAACAAAAACGCAAAAGTCCGTTTTCGTTCTCACTTTTCTCCGCGTCTACACGACCGTTTTCAAGGAGGAAATCTGCATCTATACGGTGACGCATAAATGTGTGGAATTAAATTGGATGTGCATGCCAGGCGGCTAGGTGGTGCTGTGAAAGACCTCCGCTATGTCTGCACGCTTGCGCAACGTCTTCCGTCTTGTCTGATCTGCACTAAGGTATTAGGCAGAGACCCGTCCACCCGTAAATTTGACGGGCGATTGCCGATTTCAACGGGCAAGTATACACACAGACGGATACTGAAACGGACGATAATGCCGAAAATTTTCGCACATGAATACTCCCACATGTCATCCGATAAATCCAGTTATGTTCCGCCCACACACGGACTGGCCATCGGGAGTAGCGGGAGTTTTCCCGGTGGGCTGGTGGTTCAGCGTGGGCCGGCGGAGAAAAAAAAAAAAAACAGTTGCGCGCTGGCCTTTAATATGATAAGCAATGTTAACAGTTTCTTTAACAAACTGTTAACATTGCTTATTACAGTTGCGCGCTGGCCTTTAATATGATAAGCAATGTTAACAGTTTGTTAAAGAAACTGTTAACATTGCTTATCATATTAAAGGCCAGCGCGCAACTGTTTTTTTTTTTTCTCCGCTGGCCCACACTGAACCACCGGCCCACTGGGAAAACTCCCGCTACTCCCGATGGCCAGTCCGTGTGTGGTTCCGCCATCATTTACAAATCGTAAGAAACACAGTTTAATACGAAAAATACTGAAAACTTGAAATGAAAAATCAGAATATTTCATCGTTTCCGCCATTTTGGCCCGCACTGAATCTTGTAACATGCGGACTGAATAAATCGCGAATTCTGATTGGTCGAAAATTGCCAAACACCCTGCGTTGTAGTTTCCTCTTTCTTGGCGGGAGAACCGCATTTTTTTTTGCTGACTCACTCTTCTGGATCAAGATGAATCCCAACAAACGCCCCAAATTGAATGTGACAAAAACTGATTCGTTTTTCCACAAAAAGACAGAAAAGGTATGTGTGATACATTGATTAACAAGGGGGGTTCATTGGGGTATGGTAAAATAGAATACTGTTGGGTTTTTTTTTTTATTAAATACTGTAACTAGATCAAAAGATTATATACAATTCATTGTTGTTTATTTTCTTTTCACTTTTGTTACCAAATCAAACACCATACATACATCTGATACATTCAGGAGTGAAACTGAAAAAAATACAAAGTAAAAATATGCAATATTTCTGATCAAAAATTACACGCCATTTCACCCTGAAAATGTCCTAGAATGCAGGAAATGAAGTCTAAATTTCAAAAATTTTCTGGGGGGGCATGCCCCCAGACCCCCCTAGAGGGACTTCGCGCCTGCGGCGCTTGTCTTCGCACCTGCGGCGCTTATCAGGATTATATAAAATATTATTTTTGACTGGTAAATTTCTTTTTCTGCCTAATACCCTAATCTGCACATCTGCGCCGCGAAAACTTTGACTACTCTGGCTATGGCTATTCATGAGGTTAAGAAAAACGTCCTCCGACGAATCGGTGTATCCAAAAATTCATAAAGGTAATTGCATACCCGCCTCTGTTCATTAACGGTATATGTGCAGATTCGGTATAATGTTCGAAGGACTCCTGGACGTTTATTAAAGCTGCCAGAGCAGCTTGAAGGTCCGTTGGATCGATGTAATCAGACATGCTCTTACTTTTTTACTTACTTTCTTACTTCCCGGGCTGGCATGGACGGTATATGACATATGTATGACATAAACGCGTACCCGACGTGAGCAGATCCGAGCAGAGTTTCGCGTATTGGGTAGTTTAGACGGATATGCAACGGGGGCTGTTTTTAACTTATCCACTCTGGAAGGCGTTTTCGATTTTTTCCGTTTTTCAGCCTCGGAAACGCGGTCCCCGTGTAGACGAAAGGCACTCCCGATAAAATATTTAGTCGTTTTTACCCGACTGCGTCCTTGTGTAAACGGGCCCTTAGTCGCTTCTTTGTGTGTCTATCTTTGCCTATCTGTATGTTTGTATGCTTGTCTCAGATGTCTGCCATAATTAAGAATATAACTCTTTTTTTCTTACAAATTGTAGATAACTAGTGAACCTGTTAGTTATAGAGTTACTGAAATGTCTGATGCTTATCTGCACATTCACTCTCCATACCAGTGGTGTAGTGGTTAGCATTGTCGCCTCACAGCAAGAAGGTCCTGGGTTCGAACCCAGCGGCTCCTGTGTGGGTTTCCTCCGGGTGCTCCGGTTTCCCCCCCAGTTCAAAGCCATGCAGGTTAGGCTAATTGGTGGCTCAAAATTGACCGTAGGTGTGAATGTGAGTGTGAATGGTTGTGTGTCTCTATGGCCAATTTTACATTAGACCGTATCTGTCTCGTTTTCTTCGCGGATGCACTGTCCGTTTACATTAAAACGCCTGGAAACGGGAATCCGCCAGGGTCCACGTATTCAATCCAGATCGTGTCTGATCCGGTGCTGTGTAAACATTGAGAATACGCGGATACGCTGTGCTGAGCTCTAGCTGACGTCGTCATTGGACAACGTCACTGTGACATCCACCTTCCTGATTCGCTGGCGTTGGTCATGTGACGCGACTGCTGAAAAACGGCGCGGACTTCCGCCTTGTATCACCTTTCATTAAAGAGTATAAAAGTATAAAAATACTGCAAATACTGATGCAAATACTGCCCATTGTGTAGTTATGATGGTCTTTAGGCTTGCCATCCTTCCACTTGCAAGTGGTAAGTGACTTGCACACAGCGGCTCAGTCCCGAATCACTGCTTGTGCACTACACTCGCGCGCTCTGTGAGCTGCGCAGGGCCGGAGTGCGCACCCTCCAGAGGGCACTCGCTGTTCAGGGCGGAGTGATTTGGAGCGCAGCCGCTGAGGAGGAAGCGATGAGCTGCACTGACACATTTCAACTTGCGTGCCGAATTAGTCATGTGATTAGCGTATCCGTGTATTGGCGTTGCTGTGTGCACGCGAATCGTGTATTGGCGTTGCTGTGTGCACGCTAATCGTTTTAAAAAACGTTAATCTGATGATCCGCTGATACGGTCTAATGTAAACCCCACCTATGTGTCAGCCCTGCGATGACCTGGTGACTTGTCCAGGGTGTACCCCGCCTCTCGCCCACAGTCAGCTGGGATAGGCTCCAGCTTGCCTGCGATCCTGTAGAACAGGATAAGCGGCTACAGATAATGGATGGATGGATGCACTCTCCATACACAACCACATACCACAACAGATTCCTCATCTTTGTAAATATGCTTTGTGCTAATATGCTAATGCTTAATAACAATGTGTCCACATACCAACTCTTCAAGAAAAAGCTGGGATAAGTGATTCCTTATTTGAATAAAAGATTTTATAAGACAAAATTTGAAACCTGCACATGTCAAATATAATATTTCGAATTAGAAGTATCATTCGTTTTTTACTTATTCGTTAATATGGAATATCAAATGATGAGTTCATTGCATCATAAACGTGCACATTTGAAGGTAGCTTAATATGCATGCTCTTAGAAAATGCTCATTCTGCTTTATTTGTGGTCATAATATGTGTTACCAATAACTGCTTTTATCTTCGTGTTTTGTGTTTGAATCCTTAGGCAAAGTATTACTACTTGATGTAGTTTGGACATAAAAAAACAGACACTGCTAGCAGCTTAGTAATAAATGTTTCACAGAAATTTCTGAAATGAGAGATTGTGAGCTGAGTTCTGGAATGCAGATAAGCTATAAATATTCTCAAGTTCTGTAGCAATAGTGTAAAATATTTCTGGCTTTTTTTATGTTCTCAATGGACTTAAATGTCTCATTTTAAACTTAACGTGTTAAGATCATGTAAATATATGATTTCTATTCACATAAAGTTAGTAAACGGGTAATTTAAAAAAAATACAGATGTTATAATGGACTTGAGTGATACGGATATATGTGGGGGGGTTGGGGGGGTTATGTTTTTACATGCGATATTTAGCACTTCCTTTTTTTTTGGTGAAAATGGTGATTGCTGACATTACAACAAGTAAAAATAATTTATTTGGGATGTAAATAAAGGGTTAATACTGAGAAACCAGACTTGGCAAATTTTGCAAAGTAGATTACATATGCTCCCTGACTACATCCCCTCGATGCCTTCCATGGGCCCACATGTGAGAAAGGAGACCAATGCAGGACCCTCAAATCCGGGGGCAGGTGGTGCAAAGGAAGACGCCGGCCGGGGCAGCTGGGTGGAGTCTTCGGGCTGCGTGCTTCTCCTCCCGGTCTCTTGTGTGCTTCTCCTCAAAGCGCTGGACTCCATTCTAGGAGGTAGATGAGAAAGCTTGTGCGAAGATTTGTTGATAATGGTGGTGGCAAGCTTGCGCAATTCCCGCCCGCACCACTTGACTCCACAGCAGTGATCCGATGGCAGGCCATAGGGCGAGACGATCAGGCTGGTGAGGAGCTGCACCACTGATGCTGGTTCCCTCGTGGAGCGGGGTGCCAGAGCTCCATTGGCAGCGTCGTTTCAGGGTTCCAGCCAAGCCTTGACAGCTACCGTGGCGGCGCCAGGGCACACGAAGTCCCCACCGTACTTCACCTTGGCTGGCAGTCCCTTACTTTGATGCGTTGCCCACCAAGGGACGACGTGGACGTGGAGTTGGACTTCTCCCCCCGCACAACAATAATAATAAAAACTAAATGTCTATACTATGGGTGGCACGGTGGTGTAGTGGTTAGCACTGTCGCCTCACAGCAAGAAGGTCCGGGTTCGAGCCCAGTGGCCAGCGATGGCCTTTCTGTGTGGAGTTTGCATGTTCTCCCCGTGTCCGCGTGGGTTGGCCTGCCATCGGATCACTGCTGTGGAGTCAAGTGGTGCGGGCGGGAATTGCGCAAGCTTGCCACCACCATTATCAACAAATCTTCGCACAGGCTTTCTCATCTACCTCCTAGAATGGAGTCCAGCGCTTTGAGGAGAAGCACACAGCCCGAAGACTCCACCCAGCTGCCCCGGCCGGCGTCTTCCTTTGCACCATCTGCCCCCGGATTTGTGGGTCCCGCATTGGTCTCCTTTCTCACATGTGGGCCCATGGAAGGCATCGAGGGGATGTAGTCAGGGAGCATATGTAACCTACTTTGCAAAATTTACCAAGTCTGGTTTCTCAGTATTAACCCTTTATTTACATCCCAAATAAATTATTTTTACTTGTTGTAATGTCAGCAATCACCATTTTCACCAAAAAAAGGAAGTGCTAAATATCGCATGTAAAAACATAACCCCCCCCAACCCCCCCACATATATCCGTATCACTCAAGTCCATTATAACATCTGTATTTTTTTTAAATTACCCGTTTACTAACTTTATGTGAATAGAAATCATATATTTACATGATCTTATCACGTTAAGTTTAAAATGAGACATTTAAGTACATAGAGAACATAAAAAAAAGCCAGAAATATTTTACACTATTGCTACAGAACTTGAGAATATTTATAGCTTATCTGCATTCCAGAACTCAGCTCACAATCTCTCATTTCAGAAATTTCTGTGAAACATTTATTACTAAGCTGCTAGCAGTGTCTGTTTTTTATGTCCAAACTACATCAAGTAGTAATACAACCCCGATTCCAAAAAAGTTGGGACAAAGTACAAATTGTAAATAAAAACGGAATGCAATGATGTGGAAGTTTCAAAATTCCATATTTTATTCAGAGTAGAACATAGATGACATATCAAATGTTTAAACTGAGAAAATGTATCATTTAAAGAGAAAAATTAGGTGATTTTAAATTTCATGACAACAACACATCTCAAAAAAGTTGGGACAAGGCCATGTTTACCACTGTGAGACATCCCCTTTTCTCTTTACAACAGTCTGTAAACGTCTGGGGACTGAGGAGACAAGTTGCTCAAGTTTAGGGATAGGAATGTTAACCCATTCTTGTCTAATGTAGGATTCTAGTTGCTCAACTGTCTTAGGTCTTTTTTGTCGTATCTTCCATTTTATGATGCGCCAAATGTTTTCTATGGGTGAAAGATGTGGACTGCAGGCTGGCCAGTTCAGTACCCGGACCCTTCTTCTACGCAGCCATGATGCTGTAATTGATGCAGTATGTGGTTTGGCATTGTCATATTGGAAAATGCAAGGTCTTCCCTGAAAGAGACGTCGTCTGGATGGGAGCACATGTTGCTCTAGAACCTGGATATACCTTTCAGTATTGATGGTGTCTTTCCAGATGTGTAAGCTGCCCATGCCACACGCACTAATGCAACCCCATACCATCAGAGATGCAGGCTTCTGAACTGAGCGCTGATAACAACTTGGGTCGTCCTTCTCCTCTTTAGTCCGAATGACACGGCGTCCCTGATTTCCATAAAGAACTTCAAATTTTGATTCGTCTGACCACAGAACAGTTTTCCACTTTGCCACAGTCCATTTTAAATGAGCCTTGGCCCAGAGAAGACGTCTGCGCTTCTGGATCATGTTTAGATACGGCTTCTTCTTTGAACTACAGAGTTTTAGCTGGCAACGGCGGATGGCACGGTGAATTGTGTTCACAGATAATGTTCTCTGGAAATATTCCTGAGCCCATTTTGTGATTTCCAATACAGAAGCATGCCTGTATGTGATGCAGTGCCGTCTAAGGGCCCGAAGATCACGGGCACCCAGTATGGTTTTCCGGCCTTGACCCTTACGCACAGAGATTCTTCCAGATTCTCTGAATCTTTTGATGATATTATGCACTGTAGATGATGATATGTTCAAACTCTTTGCAATTTTACACTGTCGAACTCCTTTCTGATATTGCTCCACTATTTGTCAGCGCAGAATTAGGGGGATTGGTGATCCTCTTCCCATCTTTACTTCTGAGAGCCGCTGCCACTCCGAGATGCTCTTTTCATACCCAGTCATGTTAATGACCTATTGCCAATTGACCTAATGAGTTGCAATTTGGTCCTCCAGCTGTTCCTTTTTTGTACCTTTAACTTTTCCAGCCTCTTATTGCCCCTGTCCCAACTTTTTTGAGATGTGTTGCTGTCATGAAATTTCAAATGAGCCAATATTTGGCATGAAATTTCAAAATGTCTCACTTTCGACATTTGATATGTTGTCTATGTTCTATTGTGAATACAATATCAGTTTTTGAGATTTGCAAATTATTGCATTCCGTTTTTATTTACAATTTGTACTTTGTCCCAACTTTTTTGGAATCGGGGTTGTACCTAAGGATTCAAACACAAAACACGAAGATAAAAGCAGTGTCTCCCCGTGTCTGTGTGGGTTTCCTCCGGATGCTCCGGTTTCCCCCACAGTCCAAAGACATGCAGGTTAGGTTACTTGGTGGCTCTAAATTGACCGTAGGTGTGAATGGTTGTTTGTCTCTGTGTCAGCCCTGTGATGACCTGGCAACTTGTCCAGGGTGTACCCCGCCTCTTGCCCATAGTCGGCTGGGATAGGCTCCAGCTTGCCTGCGACCCTGTAGAACAGGATAAGCGGCTACAGATAATGGATGGAAATGTCTGTAGTGCCTTTTACAATCCCAAGTTCAATTTATAGAGTAGGGGGAGAGAGGTTAAGAGAGGAAGAGAAATGATCATGGAAAAGATAAGTCTTCAATTGAGATTTGAAAGAAGAGCAGTCACAGAGAGATTGAGGAAGGAGTTTGAGTTTAGGGGCAATGGCACTGAAGGAACTGCCCCTCATAGTGGAAAATCTGGTGCGTGGGACAGCAAGTAAATTGTTACTAGAAGTCCTTGGTGAGTAAGTGGGGGTGTAAGGGGTCAGTAGTTCCCCAAGGTACGTCAGAGCAAGATTACGCATGGCTTTGAAAGTAAGAAGCAAGATTATAAATTTAATACGGGATAAAACCAGTAGCCAGTGTAGCTGAGAGAGTTCAGCCCCCCTCCGTATAATCCCCCCCCCAGCAAGTGGCCTAGTGGTTAGCGTGTCTGCCTCTTGATCGGGAGATCACAAGTTCTACTCACAATCGGGTCATACCAAAGACCATCATAAAAATGGTGCCTACTGCCATCTGGCAAGGTACGCTGCAATACAGATGCGAATGGGGAGTCAAACTCTCATGGTTACCAGAGGACTAGCCCCTCACTGTAACCCTAGCTATGCAATATAGGCGAGAGGCTGAGGGCTACGAAATGGAGCTCGGCGCTGCCAAACGCACCATGAATGGTGCGGGAAGGACTTTGACTTTTTGACCTGAATCATTAGAGAGACACCAACTGCCGGAACCAGAGTCCTTGTGTGTGTCAACATACTTGGCCAATAAACATGATTCTGATGTGAGCAGAGTGTTTAGTACGAGTTAGAAGTCTCGCTGCAGATTTATGAATATATTGTAGATTTTGTAAGGACTTTGCAGGAAGGCCAATGAAGAGTGAATTACAGTAATCTAAACGGGACATAATGAAAGGATGAACCAGAGTTTGTGCTTCATTTCTAGTCAGAAGGGGACGGAGATGAGCAATGTTACGGAGGTGAAAGAAAGCAAGTTTGATGAGTGACTTAATATGAAGATCAAAATTGAGCGATGGATCAAATGGTATGCCAAGATTCCTGACGACAGGAGCAGGCTTAGCAAGCACACTATCAATGCTAATAGAAAGAACAAGATAGAAGAAGATATCAGAAAGAACAGGAAAAAAAAATAATGTAGTAAATGTAATGAAATGCATTAGACTAACAGTAGACTCATGATATTTCTAGCTTTGTCATTGTAAACCTGTTTATTTCTCTATAACTGATTCCATATTCTTCAAATCCTGGCATCTAATAACAGATCTCGGGAGTCTAAATTTACTGTAAAGGAAGGATGCACTGCAATGATGATCTCATCTCATTATCTCTAGCCGCTTTATCCTTCTACAGGGTCGCAGGCAAGCTGGAGCCTATCCCAGCTGGCTACGGGCGAAAGGCGGGGTACACCCTGGACAAGTCGCCAGGTCATCACAGGGCTGACACATAGACACAGACAACCATTCACACTCACATTCACACCTACGGTCAATTTAGAGTCACCAGTTAACCTAACCTGCATGTCTTTGGACTGTGGGGGAAACCGGAGCACCCGGAGGAAACCCACGCGGACACGGGGAGAACATGCAAACTCCACACAGAAAGGCCCTCGCCAGCCACGGGGCTCGAACCCGGACCTTCTTGCTGTGAGGCGACAGCGCTAACCACTACACCACCGTGCCGCCCTGCAATGATGATCAGACATGAATTTACCTCCAAAAGACTGAATTAAATTAAACTCGGACATTTTGATCTACATTGATCAGGCATATTGAGAGATCTTTCATATCGTATGTAATGTGATTTCCAGGGTTTAAGGTCAAGTGCACCCTCTGAAACCTCTCCATTGATCTTTGCTACCCCAACCAAAGTGATTTCTGAATCTGGAGTGTCTCCAGAATACATGGGTGCCAACAGGGTTCCAGATCTCCAGAGGATATTTCAGGTATGCACGTTAAGAAAATATTCAAATATTACCGAAGTGATGTACGTTCTGTTAATGATTGGGTTGTTCTCTGTCCTTCAGGCATCAGATGGGGTCCCGGTGCACCTTAAACGCGGTGTTCCTGACCGGCTCCTGTACAGAACCACCATGGCTTTAACTGTCGGAGGTGCTCTGTACTGTTTGGTGGCTCTTTACATAGCTGCACAGCCTAAGAATAAGTAAAGGCACATTGGTATTCATGAACTTTAAAAGAGACTGTAATGTTTTCTGGGATATATTTAACATCATGGGACAAATGGCAGTTATGTGTGAAGATTATAGGGAGGACTCTGAACAACCTCTGACCTCATTTACAGTGAACAATTCTGTTGTACTGATCATAGCTCTGGTTAATACAAAGGGACAAACGGTCTGCTTCTCTAGCAGCAATAAGTGTGTGTTGGTGAATAATGGGAAATTTGTAGTGTATATATTTAAGTTATTCCACGAAATTGAGTCGTACATGAGCTGACAGCTGGCGAGGCACGTAGCGCCGAGTTGGCTATAAGCCATGTACGACGAGATTGAGTGGAATAACTGGTTGTTGTTGTTTTTTTTTCTATCCAAATTGATTGGATTTTGAGAAACGGAGCATTTTTATTTTTTGCAAATTCGATAAATAAAAACTTTATCCAAAATGTCCGACAAAATCATTTCCGCTTAGAATGTAAACAAACCGGCGAAATGACGAGCAATTTGTGAAAAATGCAATAATAATAATAGTAAGAATAATTCTTGAAAAATAAAAAGATACATTCTTACCATCAAATACTTTCATTCCATATTTTGTTGCCTCTTTATTTTGGGGGGTTTTGTTTTCAAGTCGTTTTTATTTCGTCCTCGGTTGGTTCAGCAACATGCTCCGCCATTTTGTTTTTCTCTACTCATGATATAGGAGTTGATAGTCTAATAGTAGAGTAGCCAATCAGAGCACGCAATTGCTCATATCCAGTGAATGTGGATAGAATAATTACAATTATTTTTTTCGCGGTGCGGTTTCCATCAAATCCTGCGCTCTGATTGGCTGGTGAGCAGGTCTGTATCCTACGATATGGACCCTGGTTATGGACCTCTGGTGACTCGCTCGCTCACAACAACAACAAACGTAATATAATTTTTTTTGTCAACATTTATGTTTTTTAATTTTTTTATAAGATTTATTTATAAGATTATCAAAAATCTTATAAATTTTTGCCAGCATTTCTCAGGAGAATAGCATTAATTTTACAGCATGGATAGCGATAACGACAGTGTTCACAGCAAAAGTGAGTTTTGCTACCCTGAGGAAGAAGAAATGAAACATTTCAGGAGAAAGCTAAAAACCTCTAACTTGCTAACGCCAAGCAAAAACATGGCTGAATCCTGAATGACTCAATTTTGTTTAAATAGGGGACTACATAGGTGGCAAGATGTAGTTTTTTATTTATTTATTTATTTTTCCTGCCATGGAAGTGCACTTGTATACCGAGGAGGAAGCAATTTGCATTACAGCCGTGAATGAGGATTCAAAATTGCGGCTCGGCTCGGTTTTCCCTTTCGGGCGCTCTCGTTTTCTGTTAGAATTTGGTAAAGAAAAAAATAAATATATTATTTACCAGCTTAAGGTTGGTCCGTATGGTGAAATACCGTGACCTCGGCCTTGAATACTGACTTTGACCTAGAGGGCCTCGCTCAGTACTTTCAAGACCTCAGTCACGGTATTTCACGATACGGACCTCCCAGCTGGTAAATAACACACATATATTTAGACAGTGAAAGGATAGAGCAGGCTGTACACTACCGTTCAAAAGTTTGGGGTCATCCAGACAATTTTGTGTTTTCCATGAAAAGTCACACTTTTATTTACCACCATAAGTTGTAAAATGAATAGAAAATATAGTCAAGACATTTTTCTGGCCATTTTGAGCATTTAATCGACCCCACAAATGTGATGCTCCAGAAACTCAATCTGCTCAAAGGAAGGTCAGTTTTATAGCTTCTCTAAAGAGCTAAACTGTTTTCAGCTGTGCTAACATGATTGTACAAGGGTTTTCTAATCATCCATTAGCCTTCTGAGGCAATGAGCAAACACATTGTACCATTAGAACACTGGAGTGAGAGTTGCTGGAAATGGGCCTCTATACACCTATGGAGATATTGCACCAAAAACCAGACATTTGCAGCTAGAATAGTCATTTACCACATTAGCAATGTATAGAGTGGATTTCTGATTAGTTTAAAGTGATCATTGAAAAGAACAGTGCTTTTCTTTCAAAAATAAGGAAATTTCAAAGTGACCCCAAACTTTTGAACGGTAGTGTATATAGGGTAGGTTAGGCTGTAAAAGTTTCTCTACATTCAAACTCCATTCACACACAGTGGTCACGTAAAGCCCAGACTACATTTAAGCTCGGGCTACATGGAGGTGTCAGTGATCGAATCTGTTTTGAGAATGAGATTGCAGAAACATCTGCCAAGTGAAAAAGGGGAGGAAACTGTTTCTCACAGCTTTGTCGATTGCTGCTGAATTATAATGCACCTGGTCTCACCTCTATGAATCAGTTCAATAGAACAATGTTATTGCAGCGAGTGCAAGAGATGTGAGTCAGGGATAGCAGAGCACCTTCTAGTGAACAGAAATACCATTCGCGTTCGAGTAAGTTACCTTTCAATATGAATGTCCTTGTGAATTGAAATATTGCAAATAATGTGAATTGCATGATATGATAGATGAATGTGTGTGTATTTCTTTCCTTATTCATATAAACTTTATGATGGATAACTGAAGATGATGTATTCTGTCTGGTTTTTTTTTTTTTTTCTGAGCCTCTGAATGTGTCACTCTGCTCGTTCACATGGCAACAAGAGTTTGAAACACAATTGGAAAAAGATTCCGTGACAAACAAAAGAGTTTTGAATGTGCCTCTCTTTTTTCAACCAAAATGATCAGGAACTTTGTGTATACTACTGATGACAACAGGGCTTCATTGTTCCTCTGGATCTTATTTTCATAAAATTTCTTTGCAGTCAGTGGTAATAATACACGATGAAGCTGACAGTTTGCATGACTGTTGCCTGAAGTTTAATAGGCTGTCACAATACAAAGCAGTGCAAGGCAGTCTATGACAATACAACACAATAATTCATTTGCTATGGCTTGACGTCTGTGGTAATGAAAGACCATTTATTTCCAGCCCTAGACAGAGTCATCAGCAGCTGAAATGATCCATCACGCTAGGCTCGAAGCTTCACTCCGTACCACAACTTGTGTGCAAATACAGACAAAGACTGAACTGGTGTCCTGATTTAATCGGACAGCATCCAAGATAGGCACGTGGATGGTTAACTGTGAATCAATAAACACTTTAGAGGTTTCAGTAATAGTCTGGAGACGAAGACATTTTATTCCTTGCCGATCAATGGTAATCTTCCTCACTGAGATTTAAGAGAAATCTTGTAACTATGGAAACACAAGGACTCTTTCCAGGTGTGTCCTGGTTTCCCAGAAATATCTCATCGCATTATCTCTAGTCACTTTATCCTGTTCTACAGGGTCACAGGCAAGCTGGAGCCTATCCCAGCTGACTACGGGCGAAAGGCGGGGTACACCCTGGACAAGTCGCCAGGTCATCACAGGGCTGACATATAGACACAGACAACCATTCACACTCACATTCACACCTACGGTCAATTTAGAGTCACCAGTTAACCTAACCTGCATGTCTTTGGACTGTGGGGGAAACCGGAGCACCCGGAGGAAACCCACGCGGACACGGGGAGAACATGCAAACTCCGCACAGAAAGGCCCTCGCCGGCCATGGGGCTCGAACCCGGACCTTCTTGCTGTGAGGCAACAGTGCTAACCACTACACCACTGTGCCGCCCTCCCAGAAATATATTTATTCTAATCCAACAAATGACTTCAGATTCAAGTTTCAGGAGTGCTTTATTGTCAGTACGTCCATACACACATACAGTACAGTGAAATACCGTTTCCTTCAGGCTCCCCATTGTGCACTTTGCCAACTATATTGATTTTACATTAAATCAATTTGCCAGCAAGTGCAACTGATAACGAGTGTAATAGGTTAAGGGTGAGAAGAAAATTGATTTGGTTTGCACAGAAAACCCAAGAAGACACTTCACTCTATCTACCGTGTCCTCCACAATTATTGGCACCTCTGTAAAGGTTAGAAAAAAAATCCACCTTTTGATGAAGTCACTTCATCTCCCAATGAAAAAAAAAGAGAAAAATCCAACCTTTAATTGAAATTTTATTCAGAGAAAAACAAATCTCTCATCAAGAAATAATTATTTCCAACAAAAACACGTGCCACTATTATCGGCACCACTTGTTTAATACTTTGTACAACCTCCCTTTGCCAGTAAAACAGCACTTCATTTTCTCCTATAATATTTTATAAGGGGGCGGCACGGTGGTGTAGTGGTTAGCGCTGTCGCCTCACAGCAAGAAGGTCCGGGTTCGAGCCCCGTGGCCGGCGAGGGCCTTTCTGTGCGGAGTTTGCATGTTCTCCCCGTGTCCGCGTGGGTTTCCTCCGGGTGCTCCGGTTTCCCCCACAGTCCAAAGACATGCAGGTTAGGTTAACTGGTGACTCTAAATTGACCGTAGGTGTGAATGGGAGTGTGAATGGTTGTCTGTGTCTATGTGTCAGCCCTGTGATGACCTGGCGACTTGTCCAGGGTGTACCCCGCCTTTCGCCCGTAGTCAGCTGGGATAGGCTCCAGCTTGCCTGTGACCCTGTAGAAGGATAAAGCAGCTAGAGATAATGAGATGAGATGAATATTTTATAAGGTTGGAGACACAGAGCAGGGCATCCGAGCCCATTCCTCTTTACACAATCTCTCCACATCATCCAGGGTCCTCGCTCTCTCCTCTTCAACTCGCCTCACAGGTTTTCAATGGGGTTCAGGTCAGGGGACTGAGATGGCCATGGCAGAAGCTTGATTCTGTGCTCAGCTAACCATTTTTGTGTTGATTTGGACATATGGTTCAGATCATTGTCCTGCTGGAAGATCCAGTAATGACCCAGTTTTAGTTTCCTGGCAGAAGCAGCCAGATTTTGATTGATAATGTCCTGGTATTTTATGGAATCCACAATGTCATGTACCTTAACAAGGTTTCCAGGGCCTTTGGAGGAAAAACAGCCCCAAAACATCACAGAACTTCCACCATATTTTACAGTTGGGATCGAGTTCTTTTCATTATAGCCATCCTTCTTTTAACGCCAAACTCACCTTGAGTGTTTATTGCCAAAAAGCTCCATTTTTCTTACATCAGACCATAGAACACAGTTCCAGTCAAAGTTGTATACTTCACATGCTTACGTTTGTGGTTAACTGACAGAAAAGGCTTTTTTTCTGGCAGACCTTCCAAATAATTTGTTGACATGGAGTTGGCGTCTGATGGCGGTTTTGGAGACTTAGAAATCCCAAGATGTTACTTTTTCTTGTAATTCACCAACAGTGATCCTTGGGGATTTTTTTTTGCCTCTCTTACCATCCTCCTCTCTGTATGTGAGGAAAAATAAACTTGGTTCCTCTTCCAGGCAAGTTTGTAACAGTTCTAGTTAGAGCCCACTTTTTTATTCTTGCCCTAACAGTACAAATCAACATTTTTCAGGTGAGTAGCTTTTTTTTTTTTATAACCATGCTTCAGATGGGTTAAATGCAGTGAGGAATTTCACTGTGCTTAAGGGTACGCGTGAAATAAAGTTGTTGTTATTTCTAAGTATTGACTTATGAAGATCAACACACTTCTCCCTCATTTGGTTTGTGTGTTCTGTCTTATCTTTCCCATGTTAATGGATGACTAAGGGAATTTGGCCTCTGTGTCACCTCATATTTGTACCCCAGTTAATCAGGAAGTCATAGATTACAGCTTGTTCCTATACATTCCAATCAACTCAGAAATACTGTACAATTTAAATGGGAAACATGCTTCAAGTTGCATTATGTTCAATATAATTTCCAGGGGTGCCAATAATAATGGTGCATGTGTTTTTGTTGAAAGTAAATATTTATTTATGGGATTTGGTTTTCTTTGAATAAATTTATTTCAATTAAAAGTTGGACTCTTCTCATTTTTTCAGTGTGAGATGAAGCAATTTCACCAGAATGTTTTTTTTCTAACCATTTTACGAATCTTTATACAGTGGTGCTTGAAAGTTTGTGAACCCTTTAGAATCTTCTATATTTCTGCATAAATATGACCTAAAACATCATCAGATTTTCACACAAAGTCCTAAAAGTAGATAAAGAGAACCCAGTTAAACAAATGAGACAAAAATATTATACTTGGTCATTTATTTATTGAGGAAAATGATCCAATATTACATACCTGTGAGTGACAAAAGTATGTGAACCTTTGCTTTCAGTATCTGGTGTGACCCCCTTGTGCAGTAATAACTGCAACTAAACATTTCCGGTAACTGTTGATCAGTCCTGCACACCGGCTTGGAGGAATTTTAGCCCATTCCTCCGTACAGAACAGCTTCAACACTGGGATGTTGGTGGGTTTCCTCACATGAACTGCTCGCTTCAGGTCCTTCCACAACATTTCGATTGGATTAAGGTCAGGACTTTGACTTGGCCATTCCAAAACATTAACTTTATTCTTCTTTAACCATTCTTTCGTAGAACAATTTGTGTGCTTAGGGTCGTTGTCTTGCTGCATGACCCACCTTCTCTTGAGATTCAGTTCATGGACAGATGTCCTGACATTTTCCTTTAGAATTCGCTGGTATAATTCAGAATTCATTGTTCCATCAATGATGGCAAGCCGTCCTGGCCCAGATGCAGCAAAACAGGCCCAAACCATGATACTACCACCACCATGTTTCACACATGGGATAAGGTTCTTATGCTGGACTGCAGAGTTTTCCTTTCTCCAAACATAATGCTTCTCGTTTAAACCAAAAAGTTATATTTTGGTCTTATCCGTCCACAAAATTTTTTTTCCAATAGCATTCTGGCTTGTCCACGTAATCTTTAGCAAACTGCAGACGAGCAGCAATGTTCTTTTTGGAGAGCAGTGGCTTTCTCTTTGCAACCCTGCCATGCACACCATTGTTGTTCAGTGTTCTCCTGATGGTGGACTCATGAACATTAACATTAGCCAATGTGAGAGAGGCCTTCAGTTGCTTAGAAGTTACCCTGGGGTCCTTTGTGACCTCGCCGACTATTACACGCCTTGCTCTTGGAGTGATCTTTGTTGGTCGACCACTCCTGGGGAGGGTAACAATGGTCTTGAATTTCCTCCATTTGTACACAATCTGTCTGACTGGATTGGTGGAGTCCAAACTCTTTAGAGATGGTTTTGTAACCTTTTCCAGCCTGATGAGCATCAACAATGCTTTTTCTGAGGTCCTCAGAAATCTCCTTTGTTCGTGCCATGATACACTTCCCAAAGGCGTTGTGAAGATCAGACTTTGATAGATCCCTGTTCTTTAAATAAAACAGGGTGCCCACTCACACCTGATTGTCACCCCATTGATTGAAAACACCTGACTCTAATTTCACCTTCAAATTAACTGCTAATCCTAGAGGTTCACATACTTTTGCCACTCACAGATATGTAATATTAGATCATTTTCCTCAATAAATAAATGACCAAGTATAATATTTTTGTCTCATTTGTTTAACTGGATTCTCTTTATCTACTTTTAGGACTTGTGTGAAAATCTGATGATGTTTTAGGTCATATTTATCGTCGCTGTCAGGTCAAAACCTGCTATGAGACATTTTTCCTTTTTTACAGGAGATGTAAAAAACTGAATAAAACTCTGAAATAACAAGCTGAGAAGCCAGTAAAAGTTTACTTGTTCTATTATTAGCTTTTCTAATTAGCATAAATGGAAGCATGAGGTCAAAATTGACCAATCAGCATAGAGAACCCAATTTGACCTAAATTGTCACATACACTATATTGCCAAAAGTATTTGCTCACCCATCCAAATTATCGGAATCAAGTGTTCCAATCACTTCCATGGCCACAGGTGTATAAAATCAAGCACCTAGGCATGCAGACTGTTTTTACAGTTTGGAGCTGGCCCCTTCCTCTTCCAACATGACTATGCACCAGTGCACAAAGCAAGGTCCATAAAGACATGGATGACAGAGTCTGGTGTGGATGAACTTGACTGGCCTGCACAGAGTCCTGACCTCAACCCGATAGAACACCTTTGGGCTGAATTAGAGCGGAGACTGAGAGCCAGGCCTTCTCATCCAACATCAGTGTGTGACCTCACAAATGCGCTTCTGGAAGAATGGTCAAAAATTCCCATAAACACACTCCTAAATCTTGTGGACAGCCTTCCCAGAAGAGTTGAAGCTGTTCTAGCTGCAAAGGGTGGACCGACGTCATATTGAACCCTATGGATTAGGAATGGGATGTCACTTAAGCTCTGTGAGTCAAGGCAGGTGAGCAAATACTTTTGGCAATATAGTGTAGCAGGTTTTGAACTGACAGCGACGTTATGCAGAAATATAGAAAATTCTAAAGGGTTTACAAACTTTCAAGCACCACTGTAGGGTGCCAATAATTGTGGAGGGCATTGTATATAGTGGATAAAATATGTGCAAAAACATTCCCAACTTCTCTCTCCCAATTCATAGTTTGCACAACTCACTGACCTGTGCTTCCTCATCCACAAAAGAAAAAGAAAGAATGAACCAGTGTGTGAGGAAAGAGCAGGGAAAGAGCAGACATTGCGGGGGTGCAGGGAGCTGGAAGTCGGCTTGGTGTGAGACCCCCCAGCCTGTGGATCTGACTGGTTGAAGGAGAGCCATCATTCTTCTCCATCTGCAGCCCTGCTGCTCTCTTGGCTCAGACAAGCTTGTTCTCACACTGCTCTGGGGAATTTATACTTGTGTTTGTTTTCCAGAATAATTTGTCATTTACTTTCCACCCATTCTCTCACATATTATTCCTGGACCTTTCCAAATGTAGTAGGGAATACTTCCAGAGCATGGAATGTGAATGGTAAGGCTCAGGGCGGCATCTTGCTTTCTGAAGTACTTTGCACAAATGTGTCACGGTTTTGGCTGAAATAATATTCAATGGATTTGTTATACAATGAAATAATAATTATCTCATCTCATCTCCTCTAGCCGCTTTATCCTGTTCTACAGGGTCGCAGGCAAGCTGGAGCCTATCTCAGCTGACTACAGGCGAAAGGCGGGGTACACCCTGGACAAGTCGCCAGGTCATCACAGGGCTGACACATAGACACAGACAACCATTCACACTCACATTCACACCTACGGTCAATTTAGAGTCACCAGTTAACCTAACCTGCATGTCTTTGGACTGTGGGGGAAACCGGAGCACCCGGAGGAAACCCACGCGGACACAGGGAGAACATGCAAACTCTGCACAGAAAGGCCCTCGCCGGCCACGGGGCTCGAACCCGAACCTTCTTGCTGTGAGGCGACAGCGCTAACCACTACACCACCGTGCCGCCCGAAATAATCATTATCACCACAAAATAAGAAACTGATAAATAGCCTCACTTCATGTCATGAAGTGCCCAATACAGTGTACTTTCCGACACACTCGACGAGTTTTGACTGTTTCAGGTTTCATCTATCAGGCTCCTTTCCATGCTTGTTTCATAACAATGTACCTCATTTATCTGTATGTTTTGCGTACACATTGCCTTCAACATCATGTACTATCTGCATCCATGGGTAATGAAAAGTCATGAAAAATGAAAGCTTATTTAAGAAGCAAGCTGATTTCAGAGATTATTTGCATTTCATTTTCAATATGCTGATCTGATTTTTTTCATATCATATTGGATTACTAATTAATTTGTGTCCTGTTTGACATTATAACAGCGACATCAGTCTTGATCAGATATTATCTTTCTGTTATCTATTTGTGAACTGCAAAATGTATAACACAGTTTACAAATAATTATGAAAACTGCACAATAAAATATTATATTACAATCAAGGCTAAAATTATTGTCAGCCTTAAGGAGAATGGACAAAAATGAATACATTCATTCAGCTTCAGTAACCGCTCTATCCTGGTTGGGATCATGGACCATCCGGAATCTTTAACAGGAATACTGGGTGCAAATTGAGAATACAGCCGGGAAACATCGCAGCACACCATGCACACATGCTTTCACATCTAGGGTCAATTTTGAGTCACAAAATACACTTACTATCATACTTTTGGTAGGTGGGAAGGAACCTACATAGACATGGTGAGAACATGTTAAACTCCACATTGACAGTAACCCAAGCTTGGGGTCAAACTGAGGATCCTAGAGCTGTAAGGCAGCAATGCTACCCATGAAAAAAAATGGTTGTATAAAATGGCAATGTTATATAAAAAAAAGATGAAGTGTTTTCAGACTTTGCATAATGCATGGAAATCAAGGCTTTTGCAATGGCTTTTGACTGTATAATGTCCATACAAACAACATACATACGAGCAACATACATGTACCACCACAGGGAGCCCGATCGTACTGTAAGTGCAAGGCAACGTATCTCAAACACTTGACCACTGGACAACAAAATTTGTATCTTTATTTACATAAGTGGGCGGCACGGTGGTGTAGTGGTTAGCGCTGTCGCCTCACAGCAAGAAGGTCTGAGTTCGAGCCCCATGGCCGGCGAGGGCCTTTCTGTGCAGAGTTTGCATGTTCTCCCCGTGTCCGCGTGGGTTTCCTCCGGGTGCTCCGGTTTCTCCCACAGTCCAAAGACATGCAGGTTAGGTTAACTGGTGACTCTAAATTGACCGTAGGTGTGAATGTGAGTGTGAATGGTTGTCTGTGTCTATGTGTCAGCCCTGTGATGACCTGGCGACTTGTCCAGGGTGTACCCCGCCTTTCGCCCGTAGTCAGCTGGGATAGGCTCCAGCTTGCCTGCGACCCTGTAGAACAGGATAAAGCGGCTAGAGATAATGAGATGAGATGAGATTTACATAAGTTACGTGGTGTAGTGGTTAGCACTATCACCTCACAGCAAGAAGGTCCTGGGTTCGAGCCCAGCAGCCGATGAGGGCCTTTCTGTGTGGAGTTTGCATGTTCTCCCCGTGTCTGTGTGGGTTTCCTCTGGGTGCTCTGGTTTCCCCCACAGTCCAAAGACATGCAGGTTGGGCTAATTGGTGGCTCTAAATTGAGCGTAGGTGTGAATGTGAGTGTGAATGGTTGTTTGTGTCTATGTGTCAGCCCTGTGATGATCTGGTGACTTGTCCAGGGTGTACCCCGCCTCTCACCCATAGTCAGCTGGGATAGGCTCCAGCTTGCCTGTGACCCTGTACAGGATAAGCGGTTACAAATAATGAATGGATGGATGGTGGACACCTTCCTCTTTGTTGATTTTGCCCTGTTGGCTCAGATCTCATCTCATCTCATTATCTCTAGCCGCTTTATCCTTCTACAGGGTCGCAGGCAAGCTGGCGCCTATCCCAGCTGACTACGGGCGAAAGGCGGGGTACATCCTGGACAAGTCGCCAGGTCATCACAGGGCTGACACATAGACACAGACAACCATTCACACTCACACCTACGGTCAATTTAGAGTCACCAGTTAACCTAACCTGCATGTCTTTGGACTGTGGGGGAAACCGGAGCACCCGGAGGAAACCCACGCAGACACGGGGAGAACATGCAAACTCCGCACAGAAAGGCCCTCGCCGGCCACGGGGTTCGAACCCAGGACCTTCTTGCTGTGAGGCGACAGCGCTAACCACTACACCACCGTGTTGGCTCAGATATTACTAAAAATGGAAGTGTTGAGAGGGTTGGTCATGTGTCCTTGTGTTTGACTAATCAGTGATATTCATGATAGCAACCCCCATTCCACCTGTTTCTTTTCTATGAACTATGGCCCAGGAACTAAAATCATTCCAAGTGGCTTAGTGGTTACAGTTTTAGCCTGCTGATCAGAAGGTTGTGAGTTTAAATCCCAGCACTTCCAAGCTTCCATTCTTGGACCCTTGAGCAACAGCATCTGCTCAGTTGTATCCTGTCAAAATTTGAAGTCAAGGTAACCAAATGATTAGTGTTATACAGTATGTTCATGAGTATGGCTGGAATGATGTGTCGATGTAATCATTTATGTCAATTGCATAAATCACACACACACATCACATTATCTCTAGCCGCTTTATCCTTCTACAGGGTCGCAGGCAAGCTGGAGCCTATCCCAGCTGACTACGGGCGAAAGGCGGGGTACACCCTGGACAAGTCGCCAGGTCATCACAGGGCTGACACATAGACACAGACAACCATTCACACTCACATTCACACCTACGGTCAATTTAGAGTCACCAGTCAACCTAACCTGCATGTCTTTGGACTGTGGGGGAAACCGGAGCACCCGGAGGAAACCCACGCGGACACGGGGAGAACATGCAAACTCCGCACAGAAAGGCCCTCGCCGGCCCCGGGGCTCGAACCCAGGACCTTCTTGCTGTGAGGCGACAGCGCTAACCACTACACCACCGTGCCGCCCCAATTGCATAAATATGTCTCTTTTTGTGTAATGCATCGATGCGACACACTAGAAGCATTTATCCCCGATTATGGTGGCTCCCAGTTATGGGAATTCTGAAAATGAGACTTTATGCCAAAAGGCATGAACTCGATTGTCCAAAGTGTGGGAATTCTTTAAACAGAGAACTAATAAATTGGTGCTCTGCATGATTTGTAAAACTGAAATGGCCCAGTACCTGAACAGGAGCTGAGGTTGCAATACCATACCATGCAGAAATACTTGATCAATTTGACTATATTCAAGATATTTTCACTTACTAAGATGTCCTTTAAAGTGCATATTCTGGACCAATTTCGTTTTTTTTTTAAAATATGAAAGTATGTCCCTTTACACACTCATCCAGAAGGGTAATTTTGCACAAGGCCATCTGTCTACAGCAGAAAAAAATAAAATAACAAAACACGTCTGGAAAAATCCCAAGGGAATCTGGAGCCAGATTCGTGACGTTACCTGCGGAAGCACCAGCAGGCTGCGAGAGCTTTGCACGGTTTCAGTGCACAGCCTGAGTGTGTGTGCCTTGCATACTCTCTCTCATTGTCCGGTCTTTTGGAAAACGATGAGTACTAATCCCATCAAGATTGGTGTTGCTACACCCTCCAACGATACATCTGTTAACCATTTTAATAATTACATGATAACGCTGAAGAAATTTGCAGAAAACCACCAGGTCGTTTTCTCATAAACAAACCAGCGCTGACGTAGAATTCAGAGGGAGGCGTCCCGCACGTGACGTCACGAAAATCAGTGTTTGCCGGGAAATCCAAATGCCAAGTTTTTTCAGAGGCGGACCAATTCGCCTCAAATGGCTTGATTTCAACTGAATTTTTCTGGTATTGCGCAAGGTAAAAAAAAATTGCCCAAAATGCAAAATGTGACAGATATTTGACCAAAGTTTAATATAAAATAGGAGAATTACATTGATCTTGCTCCTGAATTTACCCATGATATGCACTTTAACAAAGCACAATCAGGAGCATAATATGTTTGAAAGGTTTGAACTGGCTGACTTTTGCCCGAAAGTGGATACAAATGCATAGCGATATTGAGGGAGGCACAGAAGAACACAAAGTTGCATGAAAGAAGATTATCCTGTGAGCAACTCACAAAATGCAGCTTCTGAACTTTTTCAGTTATCATTCTAACTATAACTGGAATGGTGTCCTGGTCTGGTGAGAACTTTTGGCTTTGTACACCATTGGCCTGTTTGGAAAAAAGTAAATTGCATTAAAGGAGAAACACCCAAACCGACTACAGAATATAAATCATTGAAACTAATCATCCAACTCAATATGACCGCAGAACACAAAATAAATGTTTATGTCAATATCTGGATTTGAATGATGGGAACAGCTTGGTCTGAAATGATGAGAGGTCCCTATGCACAAATGTAAGAATATAAAGTAATATGAAATGTTGTGCATGGAGTAATGGCCAAGATATCTCCATCCTTGTTAAATATTCCATGAAGAGACTTAGTGCTGTGGTTCTCTCCAAGAAGAGACTTCATGAAATGCTGTTTGTAAGGATGATAATCATTCTGTAAACAGCATTTTGAAGAAATTATCCAAACATTCTTTCAATGCTGAAAGGACTTTGAACACTCATCCATGAATAGCAACTTCTTGTCATGTTGAGTTATACAACCTAAATGACAAGTCTGGGCTCTGTTTGCATTTTCTTTCACTATCTGCCTCCCACTGCTGAAAAATTCACCAGAGACCATGCAGAATCCCCACTGTGATAATACTTTAAGAATCACAAATTGTTCCTTTTTTCTCCTTTAGATATCTGTAACTTACAGAGATCCACATATTCTTATGGAGAGAATACAAAGTGTTCTGTGTAAGGAATAAAGCATTCACTCGGGTGAATGCTGTTATACAGGAAAATAATCAACAACAGGCTGTTGATTATTTGTTAATTTTCCAATAACAGCAATGTCATGCCCCAAAGTGGTTATTCCTTGTATATCATAGTGATTGGCCAGCACTAACAATTTTAAATTTATTAAAGAAGCCAAGAAGCCTTTATTTGTCACACGTACACTCAAGCACACAATGAAATTTAACCTCTGCATTTAACCCATCTGAAGCAGTGAACACATACATGCACACACAAGTGAGCAATGAATACACACATATACCAAGGGCAGTTGGCAGCTATGCTACAGTACCCGGGGAGCAGCTAGGGTTTAGATGCCTTGCTCAAGGGCACTTCAGTCCAACCTCAGGCCATGGCTGACGCATGTTAACTTAACCGCATGCCTTTGAATTGTGAGGGAAACCCACACAGACACGGGAGAACATGCAAACTTCACACAGAAAGGCCTCCATCAGCCACTGGGCTCAAACCCAGAACCTTCCTGCTGTGAGGCGACAGTGCTAACCACTACACCACCGTGCTGTCCTAATGAATGATAAAGAATGATATGTTGTGCATTTTGTCCATTTACATTGTTTTGCAAAAGTATTCATCCCTCTTGGTGTTTGTTCTGTTTTGTCGCATTACAAGCTGGAATTAAAATGGATTCAGGGTTGGGTTATAAAAACTATCCCAAACTTTGAATATCCCAGGGAGCACCATTAAATCCATTCTAGCAAAATGGAAAGAATATGTCAGCACTACAAACCTGACAAGAGAAGGCCGCTCACCAAAACTCACAGACCAGGGAAAGAGGGCATTAATCAGAGATGCAACAAAGATACCAAAGATAACATTGGAGGTACTGCAAAGATCCACAGCGGAGATGGGAGTATCTGTCCATAGGACCACTTTAAGCCGTACACTCCACAGAGTGGGGCTTTATGGAAGAGTGGCTAGAAGAAAATCATTGCTTAAGAAAAGACATTTGGAGTTTGCCCAACAGCATGTGGCACACTCCTCAAACACATAGAAGAAGATTCTCTGGTCAAATGAGACTAAAATTGATCTTTTTGGCCATCATGGGAAATGCCATGTGTGGCGCAAACCCAACACCCTGAGAACACCATTCCTACAGTGAAGCATGGTGGTGGCAGCATCATGCTGTGGGGATGTTTTTCATCTGCAGGGACAGGAAAGCTGGTCAGGACTGAAGGAAAGATGGATGGCACTAAATACAGGGCAATTCTGGAGGAAAACCTGTTTGAATCAGCCAGAGGTTTGAGACTGGGACGAAGGTTCACATTCCAGCAGGACAATTATCCAAAACATACTGCTAAAACTACACTGGAGTGGTTTAAAGGGAAACATTTAAATGTCTTGGAATGGCCTAATCAAAGTCCAGACCTCAATCCAATTGAGAATCTGTGGCATAACTTGAAGATTGTTGTACACCAAAGCAATCCATCTAACCTGAAGGAGTTGGAGCAGTTTTGCCTTGAGGAATGGGCAAAAACCCCAGTGGCTAGATGTGCTAAGCTAATAGAGACATACCCCAAGAGACTTGCAGCTGTAATTGCAGCAAAAAGTGGCTCTTCAAAGTATTGACTTCTTCTTTTTTTTGGGGTGGGGGGTGAATACCTATGCACATTCCAGATTTTTATTTTTTTCATCTTAATTATTGTTTGTGTCACAATAAAACAACAATTTTCACCTTTAAAGCTGTAGGCATGTTGTGTGAATCAAATGGTGCTAACCCCCCAAAAAATCTATTTAAATTCTAGCTTGTAATGCGACAAAACAGGACAAACACAAAAGGGGATGAATACTTTTGCAAGACACTGTATAGTTACGTTTAATGTTGTGGAACATCCCTGAAACTAGTTGGACAATGAAATAAGTTAGATTGCTGACATTATAGTATCTCATCTCATCTCATCTCATCTCATTATCTCTAGCCGCTTTATCCTGTTCTACAGGGTTGCAGGCAAGCTGGAGCCTATCCCAGCTGACTACGGGCGAAAGGCGGGGTACACCCTGGACAAGTCGCCAGGTCATCACAGGGCTGACACATAGACACAGACAACCATTCACACTCACATTCACACCTACGGTCAATTTAGAGTCACCAGTTAACCTAACCTGCATGTCTTTGGACTATGGGGGAAACCGGAGCACCCGGAGGAAACCCACGCGGACACGGGGAGAACATGCAAACTCCACACAGAAAGGCCCTCGCCGGCCACAGGGCTCGAACCCGGACCTTCTTGCTGTGAGGCGACAGCGCTAACCACTACACCACCGTGCCGCCCCCACATTATAGTATCTACTGTATATATAGTCATTCCCTCACCAACCACTCAAGTTAATAAGTTAATAAGACAAAAAATGATGCCCAACACCCTCTTTCCTATGTGTTTATGTATAGCATCTGTCATACAAGTCCTTATGTACCTTGTTAATATAGAACATATAGAGCAACATATTTGAATGAGCACATTAATATAAATTTATATAAATGATTTGCCTTGCAGGGCGGTGTAGTGGTTAGCACTGTTGCCTCACAGCAAGAAGGTTCTGGGTTCGAGCCCAGTGGCCGGCGAGGGCCTTTCTGTGTGGAGTTTGCATGTTCTGCCCGTGTCTGCGTGGGTTTCCTCCGGGTGCTCCGGTTTCCCCCACAGTCCAAAGACATGCAGGTTAGGCTAATTGGTGGCTCTAAATTGACAGTAGGTGTGAATGTGAATGGTTGTTTGTCTCTGTGTCAGCCCTACGATAACCTGGCGACTTGTCCAGGGTGTACCCCGCTTCTTGCCCATAGTCAGCTGGGATAGGCTCCAGCTTGCCTACGACCCTGTAGGACAGGATAAGCGGCTACAGATAATGGATGGATGGATGGATTTGCCTTGCAGCTGGAACTACAGCCTGATGAGCTGACAGTAATTAATCAACACCTATCTTATCAGATTTGAGAAGCCAGCGGCACTGTGGTACACCAATTAAAATTCAAAGTTCTGAGAATATTTTTTGGAAGAGATTACTTCTCTGAAAATTTTTCCAGTGGCATGCCTTTTGTTCAAGCTTCCATCAAAAATTCACACCTTTTCGAGCTCATAATGAGGACATTGTGCTGACTTTACACAGATATGCTGCTTTAAAAATATTTCTTTTTCAAAAGTTAATTGAAGTTATTCCAGGTCAAATTCATAAGTAATGAATGTTAAACTCCAAAATGCCCCTAATTTACACTGTATGGTTGGTCAATAGTTATGAGTGTAAAGATCCCATCCTTAATTCCTGTTTTAGTAGAAAATAGCAGTAGCATGGCATTAAAGGGGAACTGAAAGCACATTTTTTATTATCAAAATTCTATTTATCTCATTTTATTAAATATAGGAATGCATGTTTGATAGCTAGTTTGTCACTGCTATCGCAAGTTATGGGCGTTTGAAATATGCTCTGTAATATATCAGTCCATATGTCAAAGCAATGGCCGTAAACGAGATTCGATGAGACCTGTGCGAGATGGACGCAAGTAAAACATACAGCGGAAATCAAAGTGACCAACATATGCCAACGTTGTCAAAAGATGCGCGCGCCCTCTTTCGAATGCTGACGTAATCAAGCCGGAAGTTTTGTTTGTTTTGATAGCAATCAGGAAAGTTTGAAAAAAGTAGGCAGTAATCGTCATTTAAACTCGTTTTTGTGCAATATTTCATTTGGAAAGCAGTTTTCAAAATAGCGGCACTGACACCTGGCTGACAATTCACGTTTCGAAGTCTCGCACAAGTCTTGTGAAGATCGCTGTGGCAGCGGGGGCATGGTCAAGCGTCGGTCCGTGAATGGAGGGCGGAGTCAGAGAAGGTAAGTGGCAGAATCACTGCACCTGATGGGAATTAACCTGTGTTTGTGTGTCTTCCCCAGTGACCGTGCCCTATAAGAGGAGAGGGAGAGCAGAGGAAGGGAGCTCTCCCCAACCTGGACACTTTTGTGTGTGTGTGTGTGTGTGGGCGAGTGAAATAAAGACGCTGAAAAGCGCAAATAAAAGTTTGTGAGAACTCAGTTCTGGCCTGCCGTACTTCTGTGCTCCACCCACCTTCAACTATTTCTACAATCGCGCGGATAAGCGATGCCTGCCATGGACCAAACGAACTAAATTCAACATGGCTAAAAACCAAACAGGCCGATAAGTATAATATTTAATTGCAATTAGTTGCCAATATGAGTCATGATATAAGGTTACTAAAACTGAAAACGTAATTGAATAACACGTTAATTAAGAAATAAACCAAGTTTAAAAATGACTTCAGTTCTCCTTTAACACTGAAAGGCTTTTAGGAATAGCCTTCATTTGCTCGTCTCTGCACAGTGGGGTAGCAGTAAGGAGCGGCACAGCATTTGTACTGGCTTAAATCCACGCCAACCGTTCCACAGAGAGACACCCACTACAGACACAGGAAGCCAAGTCTGTTCCTTCAAACAGTCACCGTGGGCTATTCTTTGCCAGACTGTAACCTGTAAATTATAACTGGGGATAAAATCACTGCTCCAGAACCAGTAAGGCTGGCAGAGAACTGTTGAGTGGTTTCATGTCAACAGCCTCTCAGGATTGACACGGCTCTGTGAAACTGACATGAATGAGGGGGGAACCATCTGCCTCTGCAAGAATAGCGCCAGATCAGAGCACGTACTGCAGGCAAATTCACAATGTCAGGATTACCCTTTTCCTACCTACATACCATTTCAGAGACATCCACTGCATACAAAGTCTGAAGTTTTACTTCAAAGGCAAGATGGGAAAGTAAGGGTTTTAGCTTTAGGTTGGTGCAATCTGGAGATGAAACTATGTTCTCACATCCAAGATGAAAATATAGCACGTTTTATATAGACTTTGGGCTTTTTTTAATTACAAAAGACGTTTAGATATAGCCTTCGATTCTAATTATTGGAGTCTAAATGCCTGCTCTGGTTATGAACATACAGTAGATTATTAAACCTTCCTCTGCATGTTTGTCATTTTCCTTCACTCAACACAAAAATGCTGAAACTTTGGTCTGTGCTTTTCACTACATTGTACTAACATTTTCACCTTCTATATTTATTTTTACTCTGAATATTTCTATTTTCGGGCGGCACGGTGGTGTAGTGGTTAGTGCTGTCGCCTCACAGCAAGAAGGTCCTGGGTTCGAGCCCCAGGGCCGGCGAGGGCCTTTCTGTGTGGAGTTTGCATGTTCTCCCCGTGTCCGCGTGGGTTTGCTCCGGTTTCCCCCACAGTCCAAAGACATGCAGGTTAGGTTAACTGGTGACTCTAAATTGACCGTAGGTGTAAGTGTGAATGGTTGTTTGTCTCTATGTGTTAGCCCTGCGATAACCTGGCGACTTGTCCAGGGTGTACCCTGCCTCTCGCCCATAGTCAGCTGGGATAGGCTCCAGCTTGCCTGCGACCCTGTAGAAGAGGATAAGCGGCTACAGATAATGGATGGATGGATGGATGGATGTAATGGTACTTGATGAGACTGAGCACTAAAAGTCTAACCAGAAACTAACAAACATGTAGTGTGGTCTACATATAGCAGACTTCAGGCAGTAAGAGGGATTATACAACGAGGGATGAAACGCCGCAAGTATTACATCATTACCGCAGACTTTCTTGTCATTGTGTGGAAAAAAGTATGTGCATGTGTGCTATTTGAATGTATCATTTCAAACCATGTCATTTTCAAGATGTCTAGTTGCCCTGCATGAACCACAAAAAAGCCTTGAGGCCTGCCTTTGCCCCAGCAGGATATTATTTAATAGGGGTCAGTTAGTGGGTGATGGGTTCATGTCCAGCAGACTCATGGGAATTTAGTTCCAGGAAATTGCCAGGTTGTCGCTACAGAGGAGGACAGCCAGAGTGCATGACCCTTTTTTCTTTTTCTTTAAATGACCACACAGAAGAGCTGCACTGAAGTGGTTGTTTCTTTTTTATTATTATTATTTCCAGCAAGGCCTGAGACCGAATGTGTTTCTTCATGATATATAAACACATTACCTATTCCATCAAATCATATTGAATTGAAACCGATACATCATCATACAAAGCCAGAGATGCACTGTCAACACTGAGTGCCCCTTCATTCATCGTATGTGTCTATGAACAACAGAAACAACACTGCTATCAAATAACTGAGCCTTTTACATGCAGGTGAATCACTGCAATTAAAGTGCTCCAGTGGCTAATGACTGTGCATTTGTTTTTAACTAAAGAAAGGAGAATCCCATCTCTCCAGAGTGTTATTGATTGTTTTGTGTTGACTCTATCTCCATTCTGTGCATGGTTTTTTCAGTCAGCTGTAAACAGCTCGCCATTCTCTTCGGAGAGCACTTCTCCTTGCACATACTGAGCATGAGAGCCTTTGTAGGTTTTTCTAACCGAATATTTCATAGGTTATTAAGCCCCACTAAAGTTTCATTATTTCATATAACTCATTCAGAGGTGTAGGTGTTCTGATAACAGCAGTACAGCACCATCCATATACCTGTTCAATAATTCGTTGGGTACAGATGGGATTTTTCAAAGGTGTGATTTCAAGGATTTTGATCCACCACACAGATGATGAAAGCTCAAATTGGAGCATTTTTGAGCTCCATGTTTTATAAACTACTCTCACCTTGAAGGCTGTTTCAGCCTTCATTCCATGCGATCTTGATATCTCTGTCATTACTTTGTTTGATCCTACTATTCCTTGACTCTGCTCTTCCACACTTTCTTTTTTTCCTGTGAAACAAAATGAGTTTCTCAATGTCCCAGATGTTGTTCTTATGAAAAATACAAGTGGTCTATTTCCCAGTAAAACACTTGTGTCTATGTTATAAAACCATATAATAATAATAGCCATGCAAACCATTGCATCTAATTACATTCAGTATCGTCTCTGTGCATATTCCGTAGGTGTGTGTTAAGCATCAGTCATAGAGCATCAAAGTGCAAATAAAATGGTTCTGTGAAGAAACACAGATCAGATTCCATATATTGTGTATATTAGTGAAGATTGTCTGCAGACTATCCAGTTTAGGATAAAGAGTTAATTCATTTCAGTACTTCTCTAAATGGGCGGCACGGTGGTGTAGTGGTTAGTGCTGTTGCCTCACAGCAAGAAGGTCCGGGTTCGAGCCCCGTGGCCGGCGAAGGCCTTTCTGTGTGGAGTTTGCATGTTCTCCCCGTGTCCACGTGGGTTTCCTCCGGGTGCTCCGGTTTCCCCCACAGTCCAAAGACATGCAGGTTAGGTTAACTGGTGACTCTAAATTGACCGTAGGTGTGAATGGGAGTGTGAATGGTTGTCTGTGTCTATGTGTCAGCCCTGTGATGACCTGGCGACTTGTCCAGGGTGTACCCCGCCTTTCGCCCGTAGTCAGCTGGGATAGGCTCCAGCTTGCCTGCGACCCTGTAGAACAGGATAAAGCGGCTAGAGATAATGAGATGAGATGAGACTTCTCTAAATTCTCTAGTTGAAAATCACAGTACTCAGTGAGATTACACCTAAGCTCATACACCTCATGGCCTGTCTGGACACCAATTAAAACTTTCTTATTACTTGCAGTAGCACACCCAGATGAAACAAAGTCATATCATCATGGGTGGAAAGTCTATGGTTAATCAACAACTGCAAGGAGAGGTCATTACTCACATTTCCCTAAGGTGTCTGATAAGTATAGCTCAGCCCACTGGAGTTTCCTAGACAGAATTAATTTTGCTCTGAGTGGACACAATCGATATTGGCTCCAAAAGTGTAGAATGAAATGACAGTGAGTGGGCTGGAAAGTGATTGAAATGAATCAGGAATACATTCATTCTGTTTTCATTATGATTCTCCCCACATCTTCAAATACTCTGTCCTGACTTTGTTTTGAAATGGTACAGTCAGATTTGTCCTGCTTTAAAACAAAAACTGAGAAGTTATAAATAAAAACTGTTGTTTCAGACTGTGTATTCTGTGTAATTACTGTGTGTCATCATGCCTTTGGTGTCTGGGCCTCTTCTATGGACAACATCACATCAAAGTCCTGATTAACTTAGAACATGTATAAAGAATTTTAATGCAAAGTAGTGGAAGGAGAAATATTTAAATGAGTGTTTTTTCTGGTAATATTATTATGATCAACAACCCTGATCAGATCTCAGAGACTCCTAGAAGATCTCAGAGACCCCTACCTAGGGGCAGCCATGGTCTGAACATTTGAGAAGCAGCCTTGGGCCCAAAGGGTTGCCATTTCGATTCCGGGGACCAGCAGGAAAAACATGAAAGGAGTTGACTGAATAAACAGCAGTGATGATAAACAGTGAATAAACCCTCTCTCTGCATCATGGCTGAAGTGCCCTTGAGCAAGGCACCTAACCCCCAACTAACCTCCTGGGTGCTGTAGCATAGCTGTGCATTGCTCAAGGTATGTATGTGTGCTCATTGCTCACTTGTGTGTTCACTGTTTCAGATGGGTTAAATGCAGAGGAGAAATTTCGCTGTGCTTGTGACATGTAACATGTGACAAATCAAGGCTTCTTCTTCTAGAAGAAATAACCAGACTACATAAATCACACAGAATGTCTCATCTCATCATCTGTAGCCGCTTTATCCTGTTCTACAGGGTCGCAGGCAAGCTGGAGCCTATCCCAGCTGACTACGGGCGAAAGGCGGGGTACACCCTGGACAAGTCGCCAGGTCATCACAGGGCTGACACATAGACACAGACAACCATTCACACTCACATTCACACCTACGGTCAATTTAGAGTCACCCGTTAACCTAACCTGCATGTCTTTGGACTGTGGGGGAAACCGGAGCACCCGGAGAAAACCCACGCAGACACGGGGAGAACATGCAAACTCCACACAGAAAGGCCCTCGCCGGCCACAGGGCTCGAACCCGGACCTTCTTGCTGTGAGGCGACAGTGCTAACCACTACACCACCGTGCCGCCCACACAGAATGTGCTAAATTAAACTATTTGCATTCACACCACTTATTTTTTGTACCTTTTGGTAGAAATTCCCTGAATAGCAAGCCTTAAATGAACAAGGTGTGATTTCTGTCCATTGTAGAACCTGTTTGCGGTATTATTAAGACTGTACCGGTATGTGCTTTTACACACACAAACCTTTAGTAAATCAGTGAGCGCTGTTGCTGCAGGGACATGACCAACATGTCTCCATTAGTACTTTAGACAGCACCTTTAATAGAAAGCAACTTTGTTGAGGTTGAAACAAGGTTAGATTCAATCCCCTGTAGCTGGAAGGCAATAATCGGTTTGGAGCTTACACGGGTATAGACCGTGGTGGTCAGAAGTTTACATACAGGGACATGAATGCAATCATGGACACGAACGTCTTGGAAATATTCGGTTTTCAATGATTTCTTTGAACTTTTACTGATGAAGAATGCTTGCACAACATACATCTTTAATAGAATAAAACCAAGAATTTGGTGCACAAAATGTAATTGATTTTGACCTTGTGTTGATTCTGAAATCAACTCAAGATCAAAATTATGCATACAGGATCAAAAATTTACATACACCCATTTAAATTATTAATTCAGTGGTGCGAGGCGGCACGGTGGTGTAGTGGTTAGCACTGTTGCCTCACAGCAAGAAGGTTCTGGTTCGAGCCCAGGGGCCGATAGGGACCTTTCTGTGTGGAGTTTGCATGTTCTCCCCATGTCTGCGTGGGTTTCCTCCGGGTGCTCCAGTTTCCCCCACAGTCCAAAGACATGCAGGTTATGTTAGGATTGATGAAGGTGTGGTGAATTTAGGATCCAGGAGCAGAACAGACAGTAATCCAATAAATAATATGATTTAATTCAGGGAAGAAAGGGCATGGCAAAAAGGTAAACAAACAGGACAAAAAACAAATGGCAAAAATAGTCCGGACAAAATTAGACAAACAACTTGACAAAAACATGAGACAGGCAAAGACAAAAACACTAGTGCAAAAAAAACATGAACAAGAAAAGTCCCTTAGTGCAAGAAACCATGAACCAAAAGAACGCAAGTACAAAAACCATAAACAAGAAAAAGTCGCTAGAGAGAAAACCCACGAGAAGCAAGAGAGGCACAGAAATGGCTAGAGAAGCAAACAAGACGTTCTGGCAAAGTCAGAGTCTGAGAACGGCCTTTAAATAGGCAGCAGTAAAAACCAGGAAGTGAGTTCAGAAGAGAAGGAATTCCTGTCCCGGATCCCGATCGGCGCTGGCGTGAGAGATCCGTAATCTCCGGAGTGGACGTCCGGGGCGGAGCATGACAGGTTAGGCTAATTGGTGGCTCTAAATTGATCGTAGGTGTGAATGAGAGTGTGAATGGCTGTTTGTGTCTATGTGTCAGCCTGTGATGACCTGGTGACTTGTCCAGGGTGTACCCCGCCTCTCGCCCATAGTCAGATGGAATCGGCTCCAGCTTGCCTGCGACCCTGCACAGGATAAGCAGCTACAGACAATGGATGGATGGATGCAATTCAGTGGTGCCGAAAGTCCCAAAATGTCTTTTAGCTTAACAAAACCAAGCCCTCTTAACTTCCTATTAGTGATCATGATTGACTACAGCTGGTAGCTTCTCTGCGCCAAAATTAAAAGGGTTTGTTTGACAAGTACAGGTTATTGGGAGGTGTAACCACATTGCTATATTCTGGAAGAAGACCCAAACTGTCACCGTCAGCTAGAAAGAAAAAAAGTTGGTTCAGATGATCAGGAACAACCCAGGAACCAACAAGGCACAGGCCTGCCATGAACTAGCTGCTGGAACATCTGTATTACTATCAGAGGTGGAAAAACCTGGGTGCAGAAAGTAAAAACCCTGCCACATTTTTGCTCCAGCCAATTCAATGAACCAGCTGATCCTAATTACCACATCCCCTAAGCCAGGTTGATGAGCTAATTGGTGAAATCACCTGTGTTGAGAGCACAGGCAGAAGGAAAACCTAAGCAGGACTTTTACTTTGTCAATCCAGTTTTTCCACCTCTGATTACTATCTACAGTTAAGCAATTTTACATCACCATGAACTGAGATGCTGCCATCCAAGAAAAAAGCACCTGCTCCAAAATTGACACCTTCAAGCTCAACTAAAGTTTGCACCTGACCACATGGGCAAAGAAAAAACCTTCTGGAGGAAAGATTTATGGTCAGATAAGACAAAACTCAAGTTGTTTGGCCAAATGTCAAATATGTTATATTGCCTTCTTACCAAATATTAACATAACTCTCTTTATGTTCTATCAGCAAAATTGCCTTCAGCTCCTCCAGCCACCGAAGTACAGCAGCATATGGACGTGAGCCACTTCAAGAGATCTTACCTCCCCTGCACTCCAGCTGCTGCATCCATCATCCTCACATTTTCCCTTTCTCCTGCCACCAAGTAAATAAGGAAATCCTCCAGGGCTTAACTGAGTACCATTTTCAGGGTATTTGCATTCATGCAACATCCTTCACCAGATCATATTAGCTTCAAGCTCGTCTTTTCTTTTATACAATGAGGTCAATGAGAGCATCTATTCTTTTCTAAATATTTTAACATACCTTTGACACTTTTTGTTAATGCTCAACTAATTTATTGAAGGCTTAACAACAAACATAACTTTTGCCTTTCAAAACTGATTGTGACCTTTAATAACATTATGCACTATCTCTGAGAGTGTGCTTTGCAAAGGAAGTGAAGGTGCTCATTACAATAAGCTACTACACCACCAAAACCCTGGGGAAAGCACACAGAAGTGTGATTGCAGCTCTGATTACCTCCACTACTTATGTTCCCGATGTGAGCTGTATTCAGGAGAATCCAACCAGTATTATGTACACCACAAGATGTTCTGTAAAGAACCCATCAGTGCTCAGTCATTCTGTGTTCAAAATGGGAATTCTAATCCAGATTTATGCTCTTCTACAATGATGTCTGTGTGTGTAAACAAGGTCTATGAAGAAAAACGTATTATTGATGGCATATGATACTTTTGGGTGCTTTTAGATTTAGACAGCCATATGAGGTTCTTCTCCAAACTGTTGCCACAACGTTGGAAGCACAGAATTGTATTTAATGTCTTTGTGTGCTATAAACATTACAATTCTCCTTCACTGGAACGAAGAGGTCCAAACATTTTCCAGCATGACAATGCCCTGTGCACAAAGTGAGTTCCATGAAGATATGGTTTGCCAAGGTTGGAGTTGAAGAACTTGAGTGGCTTGCACAGAGCCATGACCTCAACCCACTGAACAGTTGTGGGATGAACTGGAACACCAACTGCATCCCAGGCCTCACTAATGCTCTTGTGACTGAATGAGCAAATCTCCTCATGCTCCAAAATCTTGTGAAAAGCCTTCCCAGAAGGCTGGTGGAGGTTATTATAACAGCAAAAGGGGACTAAATCTGGAATGGGATTTTCAATAAGCATATGTGGTGGGGTTTGGGCAGCATGGTGGTGCAGTGGTTAGTGCTGTCACCTCACAACAAGAAGGTTGCGGGTTTTAACCTCATGGCCGATGGGAGCCTTTCTGTGTGGAGTTTGCATGTTCTCCCAGTGTCTGCATGGGTTTCCTCCCACAGTTCAAAGATGTGGATTAGGTAAAAATACCGACTGGGGTTACACAAGCCAGTGCATACTTAGTGCTGGTCCCGAGATTGGAGAAGGTTGCATCAGGAAGGGCATCCGGTGTAAAAAACAAACAAACAAACAAACAAACAAACAAACAAACAAACAAACACACACAAAACAAAACCCTATGGCAAATCAAAAATATGTGGATCATGATGATCCACTGTGGCAACCCCTAACAGGAACAGCCAGAAGAAGATAACATATGGGTGTAAGGGTCAGGTGTCCACAAACATTTGGTGAAATAGTGTAAATTAATATAACAAACCTTCTCAGAAAATAATACATTTCAAAATAAATGGCCAGGGAAAGTAAGCAATGAGGCTTTCAAAAGCATAAAACATGTCATCAGAATAAAACACTCCAATTAGTCAAGGCCCAATTACAATTCTTTCTTGTAATGATTGTTGTCTGGTGTCATGAGATGAGAACATGTTCCAAAACATTCTTTGTTGTGTAATTTGCATGTTGGTTGTGATTTTCCAATCATTTTTTGTACACCATATATTAATAATGCTTGTGACTAGCTTTTATATAAGGAATAAAATGCAATGTGGCATGGTTTTGTTGGAAAATGATCAATTGCAGGGTGGTGTGATTATTAGTTATTGAATATCATATTGTACTTTCGACCAGTGTTTTGTGGAATTCTGCAAAACAAATACGTTTTTGTTATCACTTTCACAAAAGCTATAAATATTCATTCCATCATCAGCCTCTCTTTTTTGCTTTCTTGAAGTTAACAAGATGGAAAAAAAAGAAAATGCAGCTTGTCAGTTACTGAAAAACTGGAAAGCGCATGTACTCTGCCCTGAAGAGTTTTTCATAGCAGAAAACTTACTGTTACAAAGCATTGATACAGAGGCTCGATCTACAATTGCTAAATAAACACTCTACAAAATGTTGCACCATACTTCTACTGACACTTCTTCTGTGACTCCCGCTTCTATGTGGGGTAGACGGATTTGACGAGTCTCTTCCATACTGCATGATTATAACTTCTTTTAGTTGAGCATGTCTGCACATCAGAAAGTCAATTTGGCTTTCTCTTCCCCCACTCTTATATGTCATGAGCTATGTCACTTTCTTTTCAAAGAATGTGCTTATTATAGCTAGGTCAAAGGCTACTGCAAAATCTACAATCTTTTCACCATCATCTTTTCTCTCTCCAGCACCACAACCACCATGCACTCTTTCAATTACTTGTCTGCTTCTCCCCACATGTCCATTTACCGTAGATCACCTCCAACAACCACCCTCTCTCCTTCCAGTGTGCCACTAAGCTCCTGATCCATCTACTCCCAAAATTTCTCCTTTTCCTCTTCTGAACAACCAACTTGGGGAGCATACATGCATATGATATGATGAAGTTTATCATGTCCTTGAGACTAAGCTTTACACTCATCACTTTGTCACTTCTCCTATTTATTCCTGCAATGTTTTCCTTAAGTTCCTTTGATAAGATAATACCAATTCCATTCCTTCCTTGTTGATGTGTTCCACTGTAAAATAGCTTGTACCCATCACCCAGTTCTTTTGCTTTGTTTCTTCTCTATCTTGTTTCCTGCATGCACAGAATTCCAACTTTTCATCTCTTTATCAGGTCTGCCAGCTTCCTGCCTTTTCCATTCATGGTACCAACATTAAACATTCCAGCTCTCATACAGAGTTGCTTCCTAAACATGGTCCGTCTCCTACGATGTAGCCCTCACTAATTTTCCACAGGAGTCAGGTGAAGCCCCTGCACATCACTTCCAGGGGACGCCCTAGTATTATTCATTGTACTTCTGATCATCATCACATCATTTGTTTTGGCGGCGTTTTTTATGGTCGGATGCCCTTTCTGACATCAACCCTCCCCATTTATCCGGGCTTGGGACCGGCATCGAGTTGGGCTGGCCTGACTGCCCCAGTGGCTGGGTTTTCCTGCCCCAGTGGCTGGGTTAAAAAGTTGCACGATACTGAAGGGGACATATAATGAAAAACTCACATTTTTGGTATGTCTGTGAAGGTTCTCAGTCATCCAGGTCATAGTAAACCATAGGTGCTAAAGAAGACAACTGGCCTTGCTTGAAATTCTTGAAGACATTTCATCTCTCATCCAAAAGGCTTCTTTAGTTCTGTCTGGCTAGTGGGGAGTTCCAGGTATTTATCCTCCAGTGGATCAAAAGCAACCCGAAGGAGAGTCATTGAGGTCACCTGGGTCATTGAGTCATCCTGTAGATGTAGGTTACTGGGGGCCGGGTGTGAACAGTATTAGCTCTCTCTGCCATCATGTGAGTTGTTGAAGTCAGCTGAGTCTTGGTGTGGATGTGTATTCAGTTTCCTGGGAAGTGTGCAGTCTGGGAAGACTGCATTGTAGGTGGCTGATAAGTGGTGTCTCAGTCCACCTCCTCTGTTCAGTGATGGTTGTTCCAAATTGACGAAAATGGCTTCTTTTACTCCTCTTTCAAACCACTGGTCTTCTCTGGCTAAAATGCGTACATTGCAGTCCTGAAATGAGTGTCTTTTGTTATTGAGATGAAGATAGACTGCAGAGTCCTGGCCTGAGGAATTGGCTCTCCTGTATTGAGCCATGTGCCTGTGAAGCGGTTGTTTCGTTTCCCCACTGTACAGGTCCATGCATTCCTCACTGCACTGAATTGCATACACTATGTTGTCCCGTTTGTGTCTGGGTATTCTGTCCTTAGGGTGGACCAATTTCTGCCCCAGACTGTTACTGGGTCTGAAATGTACAGGAATGTTGTGTTTGTAGAAGATCCTCCTGAATTTCTCAGATAGTCCAGAAATGTAGGAAATGACAATGTTCTTGCGTTTGTTTCTGTTTTCGTCCCTGTCTATTATGTTTCCTTTTCTGGTCTTGACAAATACCATCCTAACACCATTCACACCCGGCCCCCAGTGACCTACACCTACAGGATGACTCAATGACTCAGGTGACCTCAATGAGTCTCCTTCGGGTTGCTTTTGATCCACTAGAGGATAAATACCTGGAACTCCCCACTAGTCAGACAGAACTGAAGAAGCTTTTCGGATGAGAGGTGAAACATCTTCAAGAATTTCAAGCAAGTCCAGTTGCCTTCTTTAGCATCTATGGTTCACATTTTTGGTGTTTGTGCATATACATTTGGGTATCTGGAGTGCCTACCAACCTACAAACTCTAAAATAAGATGACCCAGTTGGTTTATTTTGAGCTGCCTAGATCAGAAAACATGTGATTCAACAAGCTATTCAGATTTGGCTCCTCTTCTTATGTAAAGAGGAGAGCTCATTAGAATTATGCCATCCCCCATCTGAGTAGTTCCACCCAGGGCTTGACAGAACTACTTTTGCGAAGGTGTACTATTTTTTCTCACAAGCACGGATCTGTTAGCGTTATGTCAAAGCGAACTAAGCAGAGGAACTGCTCTGTGGTTGGCTGCACAAAGCAGCAGATATTGTTACACTGACCCCCAGTTTCAGAGGACAGGACTTTATTTTTGAAGGTAATGTCCCAGCTACAGTCAGCAAAGTCCTGTTCGTGTGTGCTAACCACTTTCTGTCTGAATGCTTGACCAACCTGGGCCAGCATAATGCAGAACTGGCAACAAAATTGTTCCTAAAAGAGGTTTCAGTTACAAATGGCAAAACTGCAGATGAGGGAAATGAGAGAGAGCTTATTTAAAAAATAATTATGCAATGTTTTTCTTTGGCTGTTTAGCACTAGCTAATCTTAACAGCTGAAGTAGCAGATGTAAGCTAATTTTCTAGAAAGTTATTGCCATTACTGCAGAATCTACAATAATGTTAACGCTATTAGTTTGTTTATTGAATGTCTGTAAGATGAACTTTATCTTAAAAATGCTTTTAAATAACATGACGCTAAAATGAGAGAATGGGTGAAGGAGTTAATGACGTGGGGATTTTGTACTAGGGGAAAATGTGCTTTGCGTCCATCTGTAATTTGCAAACAGGCACACTTTACAGTGTGTGGGTATGTATGTTAGTGTGTGTGTGTGTGTGTTGCTGCTAGAATGAGCAAAGACCTGACCTTAGTGCAAACTGAGTGTTGTACTAGAGCTGCAGCAGTGCAAACAGTAATTTAATTTGGATCCAGAGCTCACCTACTGTGCCACCTGTTGAACTGGGCATGCAGGTTGCTATTTGCCATGGTTGGGTGAAGCTGTCATTATGTTGACACACCCTTGCCCCTTTTCCACCAAAGCAGTTCCAGGGCTGGTTCGGGGCCAGTGCTTAGTTTGGAACCGGGTTTTCTGTTCCCACTGACAAAGAACTGGCTCTGGGGCCAGAAAAACTGGTTCCAGGCTAGCACCAACTCTCTGCTGGGCCAGAGGAAAGAACCGCTTATGTCAGCGGGGGGCGGAGTTGTTAAGACCAACAACAATAACAAGACCACGAAAGATCGCCATTTTTAAGCGACGAGAAGCAGCAGCTGTACAAACGCGAAGTCATCCATTATTATTATTGCTGTTGCTGCTGTTGCTGCTTCTTCCGTGTTGTTTTTGCTTCGATATTCGAGCCAAGGTTTATGCAAACGTAGCGACGTAACTGACGTATACAGTGACATAATGACGTATACAACGACGTAACTGACGTATACAGCGACGTAATGACGTGGCTTCCCTTAGCACCGCGAGCGATGGAAAAGCAAACTGGTTCTCAGCTGGCTCGCAAGTTGAACGAGTTGTGAACCAGCACCAGCACTGGCCCCGAACCAGCCCTGGAACTGATTTGGTGGAAAAGAGGCACCTGAGGAAGAGAGGGGGGTGGAGTGAGTACTGGCTCATTATCATTGAAAGGAACAGGCACTCAAACCTGCTGTTCTGAACAGGGCTGTTCAGACAGACAGGCCCTGTGTCCGAAATCGCTTCCTACTCACTATATATGGCACTATATAATGGGGACTCCATTTTGTAGTGCTGTCCAAAACCTTAGTGAGGATTATTTACACCCTATATAGTGCACTCAAAGTATCCCACAGTGCATCACGAAAAGTAGTTTACAACGATGGTCACTAACCAAAGCAATATATACCATCATGCATTGCGGTCACGCTGAAAGAAATCAAATTAAAAGTCTCAAATTTGATTTAATAAAAGGCAGCGGCAAAGAAGAAAATATTCAGCCTTGATTTAAAAAAAAAACTGAAAGATGCAGGGATTTTTATTGATTAATGTGGGAAATGTGCTCAGTATAATGTCGCTGTCAGGTCAAAACCTGTTATGTGACATTTTTCCTTTTTTACAGGAGACGTAAAAAACTGAATAAAACTCTGAAATAACAAGCTGAGAAGCCAGTAAAAGTTTACTTGTTCTATTATTAGCTTTTCTAATTAGCATAAATTGAAGCACGAGGTCAAAATTGACCAATCAGCATAGAGAACTCAATTTGACCTAAATTGTCACATAGCAGGTTTTGAACTGACAGCAACGATAATATGGATTTATCACAAAAATACATGCATGTGTTTATTATTTTGAAAACCCACCAGCTGACTGATCTGGCACGTTTTAATTGTATGACAGTAATGACATAAATACTAGCGCGATGGAACAGTGTCCGAAAGTGTTTTTTGATTTTACCAATGAGCTCACTATAGTCCTCTATATAGTAATTCCCTATATATGGAGTAGGGAGTAGTGAACGAGTGAGCGATTTTGGACACAGGGATGGTAAGAAGGGAGCTGTGATGCTTTATCCTTGTGGTATTTTGACCAAAACATGTCACAGACATTTCATTAAGACCTTAAGGAACTGTGTCAACTTGTAGAAAAGGGGTATAATAGGTTTCCTTTAATTATTCAAGGTTTTTCTTTGTTAAATGAAAAGAAACGCATTTTTAACCATTTGTTGATTATTAGACCTTAATTATGCTTTCATTATGCAGAGTCTCATCTCGTCTCGTCTTCTTCCGCTTATCCGGAGCCGGGTTGTGGAGGCAGCAGTCTGAGCATGGAAGCCCAAACTTCCCTTTCCCCAGACACCTCGGCCAGCTCCTCGGGAAGAACACCGAGGCGTTCCCAGGCCAGCCGAGAGACATAGTCCCTCCAGTGTGTCCTGGGTCTTCCCCGGGGCCTCCTCCTGGGGGGACATGCCTGGAACACCTCCCCAGGGAGGCGTCCAGGAGGCATCCGAAAGAGATGCCCAAGCCACCTCAGCTGATTGCTCTCGATGTGGAGGAGCAGCAGCTCTACTCCGAGCTCCTCCCGAGTGACTGTGCTTCTCACCCTATCTCTAAGGGAGCGCCCAGCCACCCTGCAAAGGAAACTCATTTCGGCCGCTTGTATCCGCGATCTTGTTCTTTCGGTCAATACCCAAAGCTCATGACCATAGGTGAGAGTCAGAACGTAGATCGATCGGTAAATCGAGAGCTTTGCCTTTTGGCTCAGCTCCTGCTTCACCACAACGGACCGGTAAAGTGACCCCATCACTGCGGAGGCTGCACCAATCTGCCTGTTGATCTCACGCTCTATCCTTCCCTCACTCGTGAACAAGATCCCGAGATACTTAAACTCCTCCACTTGAGGCAGGACTTCTCCACCAACCTGGAGAGGGCAAGCCACCCTTTTCCGGTTGAGAACCATGGCCTCAGACTTGGAGGTGCTGATTCTCATCCCAGCCACTTCACACTCGACTGCAAACCGCCCCAGTGCATGCTGAAGGTCCTGGTTTGAAGAAGCCAACAGGACAACATCATCTGCAAAAAGCAGAGATGAAATCCTGTGGTTCCCAAACAGGATTCCTTCTGGCCCCTGGCTGCACCTAGAAAATTATGAACAGAACCGGTGACAAAGGGCAGTCCTGCCGGAGTCCAACATGCACTGAGAATAGGTCTGACTTACTGCCAGCAATGCGAACCAGACTCCTGCTCCGTTCGTACAGGGACCGGACAGCCCTTAGCAAAGAGCCCCGAACCCCATACTCCTGAAGCACCCCCACAGAATACCACGAGGGACACGGTCAAATGCTTTCTCCAGATCCACAAAGCACATGTGGACTGGTTGGGCAAACTCCCATGAACCCTCGAGTACCCTATGAAGGGTATAGAGCTGGTCCAGTGTTCTGCGACCAGGACAAAAACTGCATTGTTCCTCCTGGATCCGAGGTTTGACTATTGGCTGAATTCTCCTCTCCAGTACCCTGGAGTAAACCTTCCCTGGGAGGCTGAGAAGTGTGATTCCCCTATAATTGGAGCACACTCTCTGGTCCCCTTTCTTAAAAAGCCGCAGAAGCGTGTCAGCCAAGACAGCCCCACAACATCCAGAGACTTGAGATACTCAGGGCAGATCTCATCCACCCCCGGTGCCTTGCCACTGAGGAGCTTGCTAACCACCTCAGTGACTTCAGCTTGGGTAATGGACGAGTCCACCCCTGAGTCATCAGCCTCCGCTTCCTCAATGGAAGACGTGACAATGGGATTGAGGAGATCCTCGAAGTATTCCTTCCACCGCCTGACAATGTCCCCAGTCGAGGTCAACAGCTCCCCACCCGCACTATAAACAGTTTTGGCAGAGTACTGTTTCCCCCTCCTGAGGCGCCGGACGGTTTGCCAGAATTTCTTCGAGGCTGACCGATAGTCCTCCTCCATGGCCTCACCGAACTCCTCCCAGTTCCAAGTTTTTGCCTCCGCAACTGCCCGAGCTGCGGCACGCCTGGCCTGCCGATACCCGTCAGCTGCCTCAGGAGTCCCGGAGGCCAACATGGCCTGATAGGACTCCTTCTTCAGCTTGACGGCATCCCTTAGTTCCAGTGTCCACCACCAGGTTCGGGGATTGCCACCACAACAGGCACCGGAGACCTTGCGGCCACAGCTCCGAACAGCCGCGTCGACAATGGAGGCAGAGAACATGGTCCACTCAGACTCAATGTCCCCCGCCTCCCTTGGAAGCTGGGAGAAGCTCTCCTGGAGGTGGGAGTTAAAGACCTCCCCAACAGAGTGCTCGGCCAGACGTTCCCAGCAGACCCTCACCATACGTTTGGGCCTGCCAGGTCTGTCCGGCTTCCTCCTCTGCCAGCGGATCCAACTCTCCACCAGGTGGTGATCAGTTGACAGCTCAGCCCCTCTCTTCACCAGAGTGTCCAAGACATAGGGCCGGAAGTCCGATGAAACAACAACAAAGTCGATCATCGACCTCCGACTTAAGGTGTCCTGGTGCCACGTGCACTTATGGACACCCCTATGCTCGAACATGGTGTTCGTTATGGACAAACCATGACTAGCACAGAAGTCCAATAACAAAACACCACTCGGGTTCAGATTGGGGAGGCCATTCCTCCCAATCACTCCCCTCCAGATGTCACTGTCGTCGCCCACGTGAGCACTGAAGTCCCCCAGTAGAACAATGGAGTCCCCAGTCTGAGCACCTCTCAGTACCTCTCCCAGGGACTCCAAGAAGGACGGATACTCTATACTGCTATTCGGCCCATAGGCACAAACAACAGCAAGAGCCCTATCCCCAATCCGAAGGCGCAGAGAGGCGATTCTCTCGTTCACTGGGGTAAACTCCAACACATGGCGGCTGAGCTGGGGAGCTATAAGCAAGCCCACACCAGCCCACTGCTGCTCACCATGGGCGACTCCAGAGAAGTGGAGAGTCCAGACCCTCTCGAGGAGCTGGGTTCTAGAGCCCAAGCTGTGCATGGAGGTGAGCCCGACTATCTCTAGCCGGTACCTCTCAACCTCCCGCACAAGCTCAGGCTCTTTCCCCCCCAGTGAAGTGACATTCCATGTCCCAACAGCTAGCCACTGTGTTCGGGGATCAGGTCGTCGAGGCTCCTGCCTTCGACTGTCGCCCAATCCACACTGCACCGGCCCCCTACAGCTACCTCTGTGGGTGGTGAACCCACAGGAGGTCGGGCCCATGTCACCGCTTCGGGCTGAGCCCGGCCGGGCCCCGTGGGCAAAGGCCCGGCCACCAAGTGCTCACATACGAGACCCAACCCCAGGCCTGGCTCCAGGGTGGGGCCCCAGCTGCATCATACCGGGCGATGTCACGGTCCTTGATTGAGTGTTATCCATAAGGGGTTTTGGTGAACTGCTCTTGGTCTGGCCTGCAGGCCCGTTTCAAGCTATTTGGGGGCCCTAGGCAAAGGGGGATCTGGGGCCCATAATTATCCCTCCCTCAACGAAAGGCCTTATGGCCGCCTACCCACTGAAGACTTAATAAATAAACATCACACAAATTGTAATCATTCTTACGATTTTTACTTAATAAATGAACTCTTTATTATAAATAATTATCAAACCCAATTAAACACAAGAATAGACAAAATATACATACACACACACACACACACATTTTATATATATATATATATATATATATATATATATATATATATATATATATATATATATATATATATAAAATATGAAAATAAGACAAAGTAATAAAAATAAAAATGTGCAAATAACACAACACTAAATATTTACAATATATACACAAGTAGAAATAACTTCAAATGGTGATTAAATGATTACAAACATGAATAAGAATCTTAATAAGAACCAGCACACACAGAAAAGTGCAAAAGGTATAGAAAAACACATAAAAATTTAAGAATACACAACTAGAATCATGGGCAAAATGTCTAAAACTGCTGCTTGTGGGCTTTGGCTTCAGCAAAGGCAGCCACAATACCCTCCATATCCAAAGACCTGCGGACATCACATTCAATTGACATCAGCCCATGGCGGACCTCATATAGTTCTTAATAAGCTTCAGAGCTGAAAAGCTCCTCTCACTTGAAGCAACTGACACAGGAAGTGTAAGAAGTAAACGTAGTGCAATGCTTAAATTGCTGTACAAGTCTAGTAGCTTCTCACTGTATATGTAGTCAAGCATGTCAAATGGGCAGGTGGATGCATTATCTGGGTTTCTTAGCTGAGTTACTGCATTAATATCCGACCAAGGTCACAAACATAGCCTATTTATGTAAAAAAGAGCTTTCTTGTGAGCCATCCCCTGTCCTACTCCATTCATGCTCACGACACACTAGCTACTTCTGATGAAAGCCATGCAGCTCACTGAAACTAACTCTGACTATGACATTTTGATAAACACAATAAGTTAATCTGGGAGAAGTTGACAGTCTTTCACCTATTTGTGTGGCACATATTAGAATTTTTAGCCAGTCCTTGCAAGTTTGTAAGCCTGTTGTGCATGACAACGTTTACATCACTGTTATAAACACTCTCTACACAAGATAACTACCATTAATGTAAGCTAGCTACCAAATTTGCTTGTCGACCCGCTTGGTATTAATGAGTGTGTACATTCTCACTTACCAGTGTCTTGTTTTTTTCTGTCTTCCTCTTCCCTTTTCTTCTTTCTCTTCTGGCTCCCTGAGGGGTAATTTCGCTTCATATTTGATTTTTTTTTTTTTGCCGTGGAGCTCTGCAACCAGCGCTGTCGCCTCACAGCAAGAAGGTCCGGGTTCGAGCCCCGTGGCCGGCAAGGGCCTTTCTGTGTGGAGTTTGCATGTTCTCCCCGTGTCCGCGTGGGTTTCCTCCGGGTGCTCCGGTTTCCCCCACAGTCCAAAGACATGCAGGTTAGGTTAACTGGTGACTCTAAATTGACCGTAGGTGTGAATGTGAGTGTGAATGGTTGTCTGTGTCTATGTGTCAGCCCTGTGATGACCTGGCGACTTGTCCAGGGTGTACCCTGCCTTTCGCCCGTAGTCAGCTGGGATAGGCTCCAGCTTGCCTGCGACCCTGTAGAACAGGATAAAGCGGTTAGAGATAATGAGATGAGAATGAGCTCTGCAACCACTTGACTGGACGGAGATGGGCATTGAGGGGTGACTGTCATTACACTTTTCGGCCAAAGCATGTAGGGAGGCACTGTTGTGCATTAGGGGGCCCCCCTTGGAACTAGGGTATTTCAACAAGTGTCATTAGGCGCTGCGCTGCCGCGCTCAAAAAGTTGTCATTGCTATTGAATACATAACCAGTCGTTCGGCAGCGGGGGCCCTTCGAGGGCTGGGGCCCTAGGCAATTGCCAAGTCTGCAACGGGTCTGCTGGCCTGTCACCTAGGATCTGTCTGCCTTGGGAGACCCTAACAGGGGCAGTAATGCCCCCGACAACATAGCTCCTAGGATCATTCAAGCACACAAACGCCTCCACCACAATAAGGTGGCAGTTCTAGGAGGGGGGCTCTATGCAGAGTGTATTTTATAATATATAAATAATAAAAGCTAAAAGCTGAGCTCCTGATGAGTGTATGAGCAAAATATTTGCAAGGGCACAAACTCAACCTGAATAGAAGAATAATATTATAGCATATGAATCATCAAAATTGTGTAGTGTCATGTACAGGGTGTTTCAAAAAATTTGATATTATTTGAGATGTAAATATCTCAGAAACTACATAGTCTAGGCAAATGAAACTGAACAGGCTTAATGTTGAGCAATATAAGATTTATTCCTCAAAATTTGAATGAGAAATTCAAAGGTATGTGGATTCCATGAACAGTTTCACAAATTTTCAGTAAGCATCGCCTGAGATATGGCACACGTCAAGTCAGTATTCCAGCTCCTGCCAAACACGCTGCAGGATGTCTTTGGTAACAGTCTTTTCTGGTAACAGTGCATTTTTAGAGAATTCTCTCATAAATGAACACTGTTCGACTGTGTTTGAGCGTACTCTAACACACAAACACCTTTTCTTTTCCAGAGAATGGCATTTCTATACCTAAAAAGATAAAAACAAAAAAACATTAAATATAAAATTTAACCTGTTTCCACACATGCTGTTAAAATTTGAGGTCAGTTGAATGAAAATTGGCAAAGTTATTAGATTGTGAAATTATATCAAATTTTTTTGAAACACCCTGTATTTTGCATCAATAAACTGCTCCATTGTCTTGTGACAGTGAGACCAATAATGAGATACGCATCGCAGTTATGAATACATATTTATTCCTTTCTTTGACGCCGCATGCCATGTGCCAGAAACAACACCATGACATTTATTATGGTGTGACTCTGCTGGATGCCTGGTGGACAGCAGTGAACCAGCGCTTTCACTTTACATCATTACTATATAGTTACGATTGAATATTATCAGACATAAGCACTAATTGATATCGATTCATGGTAGTTTTAGATTATCTAAAACTAAGGAAAGATGCTCATAATTCCTATTGAACTACACAATAACTATGTTTACACGGGTAAACATTAAAAATAAGTGCTGGATAAAAGCCCATCTATCTTATGTAAATAAAGATACACATTTCGTTGTCCAGTGGTCAAGTGGTTACGAGATAAGTTGCCCTGCACTTATGATCAGGTTCCCTGTGGTGGTTCATGTACGTCATTTGTACGTACGGATGGAGAAACACATGGTCGCCAAAGCCATCAAAAATCAAGTTGACCATATTCTCTTAAGTATGGAGCTCCACTAATAAGCACAGTAACTCATCTCATTATCTCTAGCCGCTTTATCCTGTTCTACAGGGTCGCAGGCAAGCTGGAGCCTATCCCAGCTGACTACGGGCGAAAGGCGGGGTACACCCTGGACAAGTCGCCAGGTCATCACAGGGCTGACACATAGACACAGACAATCATTCACACTCACATTCATGCCTACGGTCAATTTAGAGTCACCAGTTAACCTAACCTGCATGTCTTTGGACTATGGGGGAAACCGGAGCACCCGGAGGAAACCCACGCGGACACGGGGAGAACATGCAAACTCCACACAGAAAGGCCCTCGCCGGCCCCAGGGCTCGAACCCAGGACCTTCTTGCTGTGAGGCGACAGCGCTAACCACTACACCACCGTGCCGCCGCACAGTAACTCACTGAAGTAATTGTCAGAGCTGCTGTTATAGAGAATTAATCAACACCTTTTGACCATTCAGAGAATTTAAAATAGAGAATTCAACAGTGCTGTGGTATCAACAAATATATTAACTTCTGATTGAATTTTTTGTCTCATTCAAATTTTCCTAAAGCATTGGCTCATCATTTGGGGATAAAATACAATTAGACTTATTGTAATATTTGTCTGTGAAACGAACCCTGTGAAAACAAAGTGACAACCACTTGTGTCATCTTTTTCTGTACATACAATTTACATATTCTGTGTCTGATCATATCACTCACACGTGTATATAATGAAGATAATTCATAGCTTGTAGAAATGATTTGCACACCACACATCTATCTGGGATTTTTGAATTATAACCGTGAACAAAATGAGCAACATTGTGTGTTGTGTTCAATCTATTTGATTTGTACTTAAGTTGGGTTTGGAGAGGTTCTGTTGCTCAGCCCCAAGACCACTGGCCTAATAAGTATGCCTGTCAGAGCTGTACTTCGAAAGCAATCACTAATCACATTGTACTTCACCAATGGGCCTTTCTGATGAAAGAGAGAGAGAGAGCGAGAGAGAGAGAGAGAGAGAGAGAGAATGAATAAAGAATGAAATAAAGAACAAAGAAAGTGATACACATTGTACAAAAAAAAACTATAAATCACGAGGTCCTGAAGTGTAAAGAAAGCTGGAGGGCTATGCCACACAATGGCGATCAATCCTTCAATGCAAACTGGTACAAAAGTGTACACTGTATGATAAAGCACTACTGAGCAACTGCTTATCATCTGGCATATACAGTAATAGTGTAGGGTTGCTTTCTAGCCTCACCCTACAGAATCCCATTATGCATTCTAATCCTGACATCAAATCCACAAATCAGTGTGTTGGATTTCCTCATATACAGAAAAATGGAAGGAGCTTTTACATAATTAGGATGTAGACCAAGAGCTATTTCCTCCCGCATGTAATAGAACCTGCAGATGTTAATGATGGGTGCATAATAGACGTATAGCCATGCAGTTTTTCTTTGGACACTGAGCAGAAACATAATGGCTCTGGAGCCTGCAGATCTGGCTAATTCCCCAGTCAAATACACACTGTTGAAGGAGCAGGAAGGCTGGCGATTAGGCATATGGCAATGCTGAACAGAACTGTTTCAGGCACTGTAATACATACGAGGATATGAGGTCCATGAAGCTATTTTCTGTACAGAAACTTTAACAGCACAGCAGTACAGAACACAAAAAGCTGATATTGTTTTTTAAAAACACTCCTAATATTAAATGATCAAGTATAACATTTGTTTGTCAGCATAAAAGCCTACAGGAAACAATTTGGAGAAGAAGAAGCCTTTATTTGTCACATGCACACTCAAGCGCAGTGAGATTCATCCTCTGCATTTAACCCATCTGAAGCAGTGAACACATGCGCACACACACCCAGACCAGTGGGCAGCCATACTACAGCACCCAGGGAGCAGTTAGGGGTTAGGTACCTTGCTCAAGGGCACTTCAGCCCAAGGCTGCCCCATGTCTAACTGCATGTCTTTGAACTGTAGGTGAAACCGGAGCACCCGGAAGAAACCCGGGCAGAACATGCAAACTCCACACAGAAAGGCCCCCCGTTGGCTTGAACCCAGAACCTTCTTGCTGTGAGGTGACAGTGCTGACCACTACACCACCGTGCCACCCTATCAGGGCATACCTATTTATCAGGTACACTTGTCTTATGCCTATATTTATTGGCAATTTATCTTGTACACCTACAATGAAAGTCAGATTGTAGGTATATAATTACTAATTATTCTATCCACATTCACTGGATGTAAGCAACCACACTCTCTGATTGGCTACTCTACTACTAGGATATCAGCTCATATACCGTGAATAGAGAAAAACAAAATGGAGGAGCTGTCAGGTGCGTGACAGAGGCGGATGTAAACACAGAAGTGTTTTATTGAACAAAGTGCGATATATACAGGAAGTACATAAAACATACACAAAGCAAACAGTCCAAATCAGCAGGCAAGGTCATAAACATGAAAACAGGCAAGAGGTTGATCGAGGCGCGAACGGGATATCAGAGGCAAAGCGAGGACGAGAACTAGAACCAGGAACAGGAGTCAAGAAACCAGGAAAATAACAAGGATGGGAAACAAGGCTCGGTAATGCACACTAACGTGGTGTAATACTTCGTGTCGCATTATCATCAGCGCAGTCCTTAAATAGCCCAACATTTAGTTCACTGATTGAGGACAGATGCAAGGCGCACGTGCTGGAGCTTGTGCGTTCACGGAGCACATGCTCGAGCTTGTTTGGTGCGCACGCAGTCCAAGGCGCGCCTTCAGGTGCACGCGCCAAGGCGTGCAGGAATGGCAGGACCAACCGAGAATGAAATAAAAACTCTACTCAAAAACAAAACCCCAAAAATTGTTACCAAGTATTTTAAAGAAATAGAAATAGCTAAAAGAATATACACTACCGTTCAAAAGTTTAGGGTCACCCAGACAATTTTGTGTTTTCCATGAAAAGTCACACTTTTATTTCCCACCATAAGTTGTAAAATGAATAGAAAATATAGTCAAGACATTTTTCTGGCCATTTTGAGCATTTAATCGACCCCACAAATGTGATGCTCCAGAAACTCAATCTGCTCAAAGGAAGGTCAGTTTTATAGCTTCTCTAAAGAGCTCAACTGTTTTCAGCTGTGCTAACATGATTGTACAAGGGTTTTCTAATCATCCATTAGCCTTCTGAGGCAATGAGCAAACACATTGTACCATTAGAACACTGGAGTGAGAGTTGCTGGAAATGGGCCTCTATACACCTATGGAGATATCGCACCAAAAACCAGACATTTGCAGCTAGAATAGTCATTTACCACATTAGCAATGTATAGAGTGGATTTCTGATTAGTTTAAAGTGATCTTCATTGAAAAGAACAGTGCTTTTCTTTCAAAAATAAGGACATTTCAAAGTGACCCCAAACTTTTGAACGGTAGTGAGGGTCCCCCCCCCCCAATATCTCCTGCTCCACACTCCAGCCCAGTTGGTGGCAGTAATGCACCTTTAAGTTGGTTTGCCAACCACCAAAAAAACCCTGAAGAAGAAGAAGAATCTCCCCCCCCAAAAAAAAATAAATAAATAAAAAAGCAACAAAATATGGAATAAAAGTATTTGGTGGTAAAAACGTATCTTTTTAAATTCATTTTTCAATGATTATTATTATAGCATTTTTCACAAATTGCTCGTCATTTTGTAAATTTGTTTACATTCTAAACAGAAATTATTTTGTCAGATGTTTTGTATAAAGCTTTTATTTATCGAATTCACAAAAAATAACAATAAAAATGCTCTGTTTCTCAAAATCCAGTGACTGTGGAGAGAATAAAACAGTTATTCCACTCAATCTCCTCGTACATGGCTTATAGCCAACTCGGTACTCCGAGCCTCGTCAGTTTTAATCTCATGTACGACTCGATTTTGTGGAATAACTGTTAAATATACACCATCTGTTGTTCTGCACAATTTGTCTATCAGTCAAAAGGGATCACTGTTAATGCTGAGCCATTGAGTGATGCACCATTCTGAGCACAACAATGCCACTGTCATTGATGATAGACCCAAAAAAAGGGTTTAAAATATTCATGATGAGTTTTGATAATATTTATCTGATGAGGTTTAAAGAGGAGGAAAAGGCATGTTTACCTTATTTTCTATTATTTTTCAGACATTCCTTTGACATTTCATTGTGTCTGCGCCCTGCACACCCAGTGCTCCGTGTGTGATGTGTCTCTCTTCTGTGGGTGTGAACAATGGTCTGGGGCTAAACTTAAAGCTTTCAATAAAACATGACTCCATATTTCACGCCGGGATAAAAAATTCATGGTCCTTCCCTCATAGTGTCTACAGTGTGTGGTGCTGGGTGCAGCTCTAATACTAAAATGGCCTTTTGTTTCTTTAACAGGGATGGCTTCAATTGAACTTTCTGATGTTGCTTGATGATATATAAATGCAGTCATACGTAAGGATAATTACAGCAGTCTTTTTCTTCTGGAAAACATAATGGCTAAAATGAAGCAATATTCTACATCTGCACTACAATATTCAGTACCTGCACATAGTCATAATAAATGTATTTAACCAGCAAAAATTAGAAAAACAAACTGATTTTGCACCATGACTTGTAGTTATGTAGTTCCCAAATGTACTAATATGGTTGTGGGCGGCATGGTGGTGTAGTGGTTAGCACTGTCGCCTCACAGCAAGAAGGTTCTGGGTTCAAGCACGGTGGCCGACGGGAGCCTTTCTGTGTGGAGTTTGCATGTTCTCCCCCTGTCTGTGTGGGTTTCCTCTGGGTGCTCCGGTTTCCCCCACAGTCCAAAGACATGCAGGTTAGGCTAATTGGTGGTTCTAAATTGACCGTAGGTGTGAATGTGAGTGTGAATGGTTGTTTGTCTCTATGTACCAGCCCTGCGATGACCTGTCTGTGTGGGTTTCCTCTGGGTGCTCCGGTTTCCCCCACAGTCCAAAGACATGCAGGTTAGGCTAATTGGTGGTTCTAAATTGACCGTAGGTGTGAATGTGAGTGTGAATGGTTGTTTGTCTCTATGTGTCAGCCCTGCGATGACCTGATGACTTGCCCAGGGTGTACCCTGCCTCTCGCCCATAGTCAGCTGGGATAGGCTCCAGCTTGCCCACGACCCTGCACAGGATAAGCGGTTACAGATAATGGATGGATGGACTAACATGGTTGTTACTTTCATATGTTAAATAACCATAAATCTGAAAGATCTTAGAGAATCAGATCTTCAGGGACTGCAGGCGGAAAGTAGCAATCTGCTATAACCTGGCACAAAGCATATTATCTTGTTGTACAAGATTAATGTTTTTTTTTGTGCATTGTCCCTGATATGAAATAAATTACAATTACAATTAATTACAATGAGACAATACCGAATGAATGGAGAAAGAGTGTGCTAGTCCCAATATACAAGAATAAGGGAGATGTACAGAGCTGCAGTAATTACAGAGGGATAAAACTGATGATCCACATCATGAAGTTATGGGAAAGGGTATTGTAGGTGAGATTGAGAAGAGAGGTAGCAATCTGTGAACAGTAGTACGGGTTTATGCCAAGGAAGAGCATATCGAATGCAATTTTTGCTTTAAGAATGTTTATGGAGAAGTACAGGGAAGGCCAGAGAAAGCTACATTGTGTGCTTGTAGACCTGGAGAAGGCATACGATAGGGTGCCGAGAGATGAGTTATGGTATTGTATGAGAAAGTGTGGAGTGAATGAGAAGTATATTAGAGTAATGCAAGCCATGTATGAGAACAGTGAAACAGCAGTGAGGTGTGCAGTTGGAACGACTGAATGGTTCAAGGTGAAGGTGGGACTTCATTAAGGATCTGCTTTGAGTCCTTTCTTGTTTGCCATAGTGATGGATAGCTTGACGGATGAAGTGAGGCAAGAGTCACCATGGAACATGATGTTTGCGGATGATATTGTGATATGTGGTGAAAGTGGAAAGGAGGTTGAGCTGGGTTTGGAGAGATGGAGGTACGCATTGGAACGAAGAGGAATGAAGGTGAGCAGGAGCAAAACAGAATACATGTGCATCAATGAGAATGGGGATGAGAGTGTAGTGAAGGTGCAAGGAGTAGACGTAAAGAAAGTTGGTGAGTTCAAGTACCTGGGGTCAACTGTGCAGGAAAATGGGGGCTGCGATAGTGAGGTGAGAAAGAGAGTGCAGTCAGGGTGGAGCAGTTGGAGAAGGATTTCGGGAGTCATTTGTGATCGGAAAGTCCCAGCAAAAGTGAAAGGTAAGATGTAGAAGACAGTAGTGAGACCAGCTGTGATGTATGGGCTGGAGACCGTACCCTTAACGAAGAGACAGGAGGCAAAGTTGGAGGTGGCGGAGTTGAGGATGTTAAGGTTTGCGATAGGAGTGACAAGGTTGGACAGGATAAGGAACGAGCACATCAGAGTGACAGTGCATGTAGAGAGCTTGGGAATTAAGCTAAGAGAGATGAGACTGAGATGGTACGGGCACATCCTGAGAAGAGATGCAGAGCATGTTGGAAGGAGAATGTTGAGGATGGAGCTGCCAGGCACACGAAAATGAGGAAGCCCAAAGAGGAAATACATGGATGTGGTGAGAGAGGACATGAAAGTGGTAGGTGTGGTAGAGAAGGATGCGGAAGACAGGGAGCAATGGAGACGAAAGCTCCGCTGTGGTGACCCCTAATCGGGAGCAGCCAAAAGAAGAAGAAGAAGAATTATTATTATTATTATTATTATTATTATTATTATACATACACATTCTTTTCGGTGTTTAACGCGTCTTTCTCTTTCAAAATTCTCTCAAAATTTTCCATATTTAAAGAAGCAAATCTGGCAGCCATGTTTGTTTACAAATTGTCTCAGTCACAAGCTAGCGCGGAAGTTTTATGTCTCCGACTTGTGATGTCATGTTGTCTTGACAACCATGCAATATTCAATGCTCATTCACCATTGGGTAAAGTAACGTAATACACATAGGATAAGCGATATGCTAACAATTTTGCATGCTATCAAACCAAATGAATGAAACCTGCTAGAAGGGAATAGAATACATGTTTTATTCCATCGAAAAAGTGTCCTGTATGAATAATAATTTCCGATATTTCATTCCGATGATATCACGCCCAGTGTTTTCCCACTGACTAGACATGAATTGTCAAAATAGTGAACTGGTTCAAAATAAAAATTCTTTTGATTAACTTTCGTGGGGTTTTATTTTTATTTTTTTTGTGAATGTGTCCAAATAATATAAAGAACATTACATTGTGGCATGAAGATATGAAGTTTATTTTCTTGTGTTGAAAATATTTTCACTGGTTTGCTTTGCTCACTTGCGCATATGTTCACCACTTGAAGATAAACTTCATATCTTCACGCAACCATGCAATATCCTCTATTCACGTTACTCCCAAGTAAACTGCCATAGACCCTCATCTGTATTTTTCTTTAAATTGTGTAACAGAATCAAAGTGGGTTTTTTTTTGCAAAGTCTGTCACATTTATCATTTGAGAACTTAAATAAAAACCCCAAAGTCCGAGTCCAAAATATACTGTTACGTTTATTAAATCCAATGGGGCTACAATAAAGTTTTTGCCCAATAAAACTGAACTACCCTGCTTGCTTAACTGAACTTTGAATCAAATCTCTAAACTAGCAGCCTAAAACAACTAGCTAATATTTACTGAGAAAACTGTCTAGTACATGTAACTTTTAAGGCAAAGACAAAGAACTTTTACACATATAAAATGTCTTGTGACACAGCTCTTCATTTCCTGGGAATATGTATGCTGTATATTAAATGATGTCATCAGATCTGTAGTCGATGTGAGTAGATCTATAGAATGACATCATCACATCTCTAGTAGATATCAGTCAATGACAGTTACCCTGTGTCCGAAATCGCTCCCTAATCACTATATAGGGCACTATATAGTGAGGACACCATTTTGTAGTGCTGTCCGAAACGATAGTGAGGATTATTACACCCTATATAGTGCATTCAAAGTATCCCGCAATGCATCACGAAAAGTAGTGTACAACCGATGGTCACTAACTAAGCAATATATCCCATCATGCATTGCGGTCACACTGAAAGAAATCAAATTAAAATTCTCAAATTTGATTTGATAAAAGGCCGCGGCAAAGAAGAAAGTATTCAGCCTTGATTAAAAAAACTGAAAGAGGCAGGTACTTTCTATTGATTAATGTGGGAAATACACCAAGTATAATATGTATTTATCACAAAAATACATGCATGTATGTATTATTTTGAAAACCCACCAGCCGGCTATGGCACCTTTTAATTGTGCAACAGTAATGACGTGAATACCAATGCGACAGACTAGTGTCCGAAAGCGTTTTTTCATTTTACCAATGAGCTCACTATATAGTCCTCTATACAGTAATTCCCTATATAGGGAGTAGGGAGTAGTGAACGAATGAGCGATTTCAGGCACGGTAAATCTATCTGTAATAATTGTGTATGTCTACGTGTCTCTTTCTCTATATTTAAAGGAGGTATATGTTTCCCCAATTAAATATCCATATTACAATTGAATTAATTTGTCTACGGAAGTCCAAAAATTACATAAATCTTTAAAAAGCGTTAACTGTGACAGCTGATTTACACTCCCTGACAGATGGGTATTTGTTGCTTTGGGAGACTTGTAAGCTGGTGCCTCTCATCAGAGGAGATGCAAACTTTTGAACTGATCCTTCTTTTCACTATTTTTTTAACACACTATTTGACCACTTTTGTTACTTGTGATCATGTGATAATGAAGGAATGTTAAAAACCTAACACACTAAATGTCTTGTTGCTATAAATGAAACATTTATAGCAGTGTTTCTACGATACAAAGAGGAGGAAAATGTGTTAAAGAGATAGAAAAAAGGAAATTTTGCAGTGTAGGAATATGGGTAGGAGGGAAAGATTGACAGATTTTATTAATCTTCTCATCAAAGGTGGCAAAGTCATCAGGGAGGAGAGTGAATGAGGAGGAGGGTTGTGATGTGCCAATTTCTCATGGAGTCTGAGAGAAAGCATAGAGAGAGGACGAGGACAGAGAAGCCAGGGTTCTTGAATTATCTGGAGTGATTCTCGTTTCAGTCAGCACCTGGAGGTGGAGAGAGTGAAGTGAAGCTAAAGCAGTTCAAAGCTAACTTACCACCAATGTGATTGATAGGATTGAGACAACAGTGGTGGATGAATAAGGATGCTGGCAGTATGGTGCTGCATTGTGGAGGATGACTTTGGGGTCTGTGAGAAGTGAGGACCAAGATTGGAATAAAGTGCATGTTAGAGGAAGAACAAAAATAACTGAAAGTAAAAGAGTAAGTGTAATCTCATCTCATTATCTCTAGCCGCTTTATCCTGTTCTAGAGGGTCGCAGGCAAGCTGGAGCCTATCCCAGCTGACTATGGGTGAGAGGCGGGGTACACCCTGGACAAGTCGCCAGATCATCACAGGGCTGACACATAGACACAGACAACCATTCACACTCACATTCACACCTACGGTCAATTTAGAGTCACCAGTTAACCTAACCTGCATGTCTTTGGACTGTGGGGGAAACCAGAGCACCCGGAGGAAACCCACACAGACATGGGGAGAACATGCAAACTCCACACAGAAAGGCCCCTGTTAACCACTGGGCTTGAACCCAGAACCTTCTTGTGGTGAGGCGACAGTGCTAACCACTACACCACCGTGCCACATTTACAAAACAAATGTATGACAAAACATATGCAAACTGGGCATATGGTTTTTTCCATGCAAAGCTCGACATTTATCAATGTGGATGTAACCCAAAGCTATGATCAAATCTCACGTCAAGTCTCACCTCATGTATGGAAGTTTCAAATCAGCATGGACATGTCTGCAACATAGCAAATCTGGCTGAGTGGAGAATTGTTATTAGACCATTCTGACTGGCATCTAAGCAGATACAGCCACATATTCATCACTGAAATATAAATAGTGTAAGGCAAAAGATCATATTTTGTAAAGGCCTACATCATCTATGTGTCATATATCCCTAACATAGGCTAAATATGAAGTTAAAACTGAAAACAATGATTTGTAAATAATCTTTGACTTGCATTGCACTCAAAACAACAACACAGCAGCACATTATTTGATGTTTTACCTCATGAATTTTATTTATTTATTTTCAGAATAAACTCATTTCAATTTTGATTCTTGCAACACATTTAAAAAAAAGTTGGAACGGTAAAGCATTAACCACTTTATAATGCTGTCATTCCTTCTCACAACCCTTAAAAGATGTTTATTGACTGAAGACACCAAATGAAGAAGTGTTTCAGGTGCTATTTTGTCCCATTGTTCCTGCAAACCCATCTTAAAGTGTGCAACAATACAGGGTCGTCATTGTCATATTTTTTTGTTTCAAAATTCACCACACATTCTCTATCGGGGACAGAAGGGACAGGCACCCTCTTCTTCCGCAGTCATCAGAGTTCACGGGTGTTCAGCTTAGGCTTGCGCCCTTGCCCTTTACGCACTGAAATTCCTCCAGATTCCTTGAATCGTTTCATGATATTACGCCCTATAGAGGGCAAAATATCCAAATCCCTTCATATATTTCTTTGAGGAACATTGTTTAGAAACATTTCATCTGCAAAGCCACTCTTAATAACCTCTGACTGATGAAGGCGTATATCATTAGCTCCTATCTGAATAACTATCTTTGAACAGTTATGCTTGCCTAAGACCCTAAGATTTCCCGCTATATCGAGCACTCTGACTCCTGGTATACACCTAACTAAAGCTGCTGGTGCCCCTAAAGGCCTAGATAATTTCATGTACCCTAAGATAGAGTCTCCTATAACCAAAGATCTTTTAGGTTTCTCAGTGGGTGTTTCACTGAGGACAGCAACCATGTTAGACATGTGAAGTAGAATGGAGTGGTGCTCCCGTGGGCGATCCTTAGCTCTAGTTTTGGCTTTGTGATTAGGCCTTCAATTCCTCACCCATTTGCTTCACTGTGAGAGCTCTAATGCTGGAGTTGGGAGATTGCTAACTTCGCCTAAGGCATCCAAACTTTCCCCTACATAAACTACGCTGTTCTCACTCTCATTAACCTTCTCTAGAGCCTGGATGCGCACCTCTAATGCTGTAATCTTCTCTATCAGAGAGATAACTCATATACAATTATCACAAATAAAGCTATTACTAATGGTGGAGGAAGAATGACTAAATACCCTGCACTCAATACACTGAACAAGCTGAATGTTTGCCATGATGAATGAATGATCAACGTACCTTAGTCAAAGACTTGTTGACATTATCTTATTCAGATCCGACATGAATGGTCTCTACTTGCTGTCTTTAGACAGAGGAAAGTGCTCTTTAAGAAAATGAAAATGCAGCAGAAGGAGACAGTGAAAAATACAACAAAATAAAAAGATATCAGAAATGTATTGATGAAAAGCAGAAAAAAGGGGTATAGTTTAAAGACCGACACTGACAAAAAACTCCTGGCAAACAATTGGAAAACAGGAACAACATCACTCCATGCTTCTTAATCATTGCTAATGTGGTTGTTGAAGTCTACCATCTGGACCCACCACCCACAAGGTTTAGAGTAGGGGTCTGGTATACCCACACCCACCCGGTGCCACTCACCCTGGGCAACTCCTAATTATTAGAGAGATCATCCCTTTTCAAGGAGTTTGATTCAGGAGTCAATGCTGTGTGTGGAATTGAGGCTATCTATATCTAGTTGGTATCTCTCATCCTCCCTCAACAGCTCAGGCTCCTTCCCTTCAGGGAATTGATGTTCCAAGAACCAAGAGCTAGTTTCTATTGCCAAACTCTGAGATGCCCATAGACTGCCCACCTGGCAGACATTGGCAGACCAGACCACTATCCTAGAACTTGCAGGTGGTGGTCCCGTATGGTCGCTCCACATTGCCTTTTCGGGTTGAGCCCAACCAGGTTCTGTGGGCAACCCAGCCACCAGGTGCTAGCTGACAAAATCTATCCCCAGGCTTGGCTCCAGCAGTAGGTAGCAGTTTCCCTGTTTCAGGCAGAGTAACGGTTTTCTTTGTCCTTTTTTTCATAGAGGTCTTCTGGATCATATTAAACTGGATATTCACCCTTGGTCTGTTTGCCTTGGGAGACCCTGCCAGAAGGATTTAGCGCCAGACAGCATAGCTCTGAGCATCACTGGACCACCCAAGCCCTTCTGGCATGACAAGGCTCTAATCCAAGGTCCCAGTTTCAATGAAAATTTGAATCAAATGAGTTGCTGCTGTGCCTACTGTTAATAAAATAGACAGCATGTTTCCATATTGGTAAAGAGTGTAAAAATAAATACTGAGGTCTTCATCATGCTCATAGCAGCTGGATATTCTTGTGTTTAACAAATTATTGTGCTGTGGTGTATTTATATTTGTGACTAACAGATTAAAAAAGTCATCAGAAATTAGCATGTAAATGCCACTTTCCACTAGTAGCATTAATACGTCTTCCCTCATCCTCCCTCTCATTTGCCTTATTACTGCCATGTCCTTGGTGATCATTATTTAACCCAACCAGTCTGATCATACAGACCTGAGAGCACTGGCACAATACATAATGAACAGATACATTATGTAATGAAAAGTATCTTATGCAGTACAGTTCATCTGTTGTTTATCCTTTCCCCTTTCTCATTCTCATTCTCTCTGTTTTTTCCATCTCACTCTTCTCAATCTCATTAATATCCATGAGAATGAGAAACAAAGCCTTGAGTCTACACTTGACGGCTGTTCGTGGAGATGTGTAATAAACACACTGTGCTCATCCATCTGTTGTTTAAAGGCCAAGTGGCACTCACCGTGGCCTCATGAGTACTCAAGCCTTGCCTCTTACCTGATCTGTCACTCACCTTATCTTTGTCCTCATCAAGTGTCAAAAAAAGAGATGACACACAAAACTGAAACGAGGAAGGGAAAACAAGGAGAACTCAATTATAGCTGGGTGCATGGAGGATAGAGAATAAAGCTGAGGACTGAACAGTGCAAACACAGAGGAACAAATAGGAGAGCAGTGCTAAGATGCGTACTGCGAGAGAGGCTTGTGAATGTGAGATGAGTTGAGTTTCAGGCTGACACTGGACTCCTAAGCCTCAGGCGACCAATTACATCCCAGAGAAAAGGAAAGGCCATGTTTCAGTAACACATGCATTATTTATTAGATCTTATACTCATTCCACATCTCTCGTTTATACCCCTCAGGTCTTTAACTGTCTTACAAAGTCTCTCCCAAAGAAATCTCTGATTCAGCAGCAGAAAAAGGTCCTCAATGGCGCATGCCAGACCTGCTAAAATGGTTTTACGATGCTGGTTGATCATTTAATCCATATCTACTGCCTAAAGCCTAAGCTTTCATACTTGATAATTTCAATTATATTAGAGGATCCATTTGAAAATAAGGCAGGCAACCTTGGATAGTAGATGTCCTAATTTGTGAAACTCCGCACTCTTGATCAACAGCACCACCTTGCGAGTAAAACTGGACTCGTCCACAGTTACAGGGTGAAGAATAACCACTGAACTAGAAATATTGGAAGTTTGATCTGAGGTGGACAAGAGGTACATTTTCCAAAAAGGAGCACTTCATGGGTGGCACGGTGGTGTAGTGGTTAGCGCTGTCGCCTCACAGCAAGAAGGTCCTGGGTTGGAGCCCAGTGGCTGATGAGGGCCTTCTGTGTGGAGTTTGCGTGTTCTCCCCATGTCTGCATGGGTTTCCTCCGGGTGCTCTGGTTTCCCTCACAGTCCAAAGACATGCAGGTTAGGCTAATTGGTGGCTCTAAATTGACTGTAGGTGTGAGTGTGAATGGTCGTTTGTCTCTATGTGTCAGCCCCGAGATGACCTGGCGACTTGTCCAGGGTGTACCCCGCCTCTCGCCCATAGCCAGCTGGAATAGGCTCCAGCTTGCCTGGGGCCCTGTACAGGATAAGCAGCTACAGATAATGGATGGATGGATGGATGGATGGTGCACTTCATGCTGAGGAAAATGGCAGTTTATGAGGAAAGGTGAAATACAGTAGTAAAAGTAGTGTAGCAAGAGTAAGTTCATGTTTGCATCTCTGTCTGTGATTTTTTTAACATAAAGTCACAACATTGGAAACCACAATGTACCACTACCAAAGCTATTACTTTTATCATTGAATACACTTGTAGTTATTGCCCGTGAACCTGATTTCTTCTCAATGGTACCTTTGTATAACACAGGTCTAGAAGGCCCAGTGGAGAGTTGAGTGGAAACGTGTGCTATGTATATGTTTTCACTGTATTCTGTCAAAATGACGTAAATCGCTCCCCATGTCTCGTCAATGACATAGACTCGGCCCTAGCGGAAGTCTCCGGCGAGGAGCGCTAATTGTGAGGTCCCATACAATTGAAACTCTCAGGCGACTGGAGGAGGGGATTCCCTGCCGAGGCTGCGCACAGTGTGTTAGTGTGAGCATATAGCCTATGGGAAATGAATAGTGTGTTGGATTAGCACTAATCTCATGTTTTGGAAAATCGAAAATATTGTCTTGGGCCCCTCCGAGATGTCACCAATCCATGTGCAAAGTATGGAGTATGTGCATCCAGCCATATCGATTTGCATAGATGAACAGACAGAGAGACAGACAGCCTTCCTTTAGTAGTATAGATATAGTTATTTGCCAGTTTAATTCCTTGAACTGGATGGGTGTAATCTTGTCCTCAAAAATAAGTAGTCTATAAATAATGTCAACTTTCATCAGGGGAAATATTAGGAATAAAAGGCTCTATTGCTCTAATAAATAGACAAAATATTATTGCTTACTTTTAAATAATGTTCTTGAATTAAATCTGTTCTGAAGAAGTGCATGGAATTTATTTCACAGTTAAAGACATCCCTGCCTGTGACGTCTGAGAACCCATGCCCTAAGTCACTCCCCAACAACAACAACTCAATGAACTCCTTGTTTCAATAAAGTAACTCAATCTATTTTCAACTATTTTTGTCCCCATTTGTAACTGGATATATCATTTTTATGTAAACTATCTGATATTTAACACTTATACAATATAAAAAGTCACTGCTTGATTCTTTCAGAATATTTCTAGCTTTGCCAACTTTGGCCTTTCCTTTCCACAGTGGCTATTAAGACTCTTGACAGAGCTGAAATAAAAATTGATTTATATGTTTAATTAAAGTCATAGCAAATTACATAACTGGCCACTTAAATTTTACTCATAGGCTGCATTTGGCCTGTTGGGTTCCGTTTGAATATTGTTACCCTTCACTGTCCAACATTAACAATAATTCTACCACAATGTACAGCAGCATGTGTGTTTAACACTTACTCACTCTGCTCTATTTGCAAATTCAGAGCTCATCTTGATTGCTCCGTTTTTATTAAAATAAATGTTTTTTAATAACAGGAAGAAATCTCTGGTTCACCCTAAGACATGTCTAACTGCTCATATTGAACGATATCCACAAAGTTATCACCCAGTGCTGTAATTGTGTTCTATCTCACTTTGTAATGTTACATCAGTGGATGAATGGCAGGGTATGAAAATGACTAAAGGAAAAAAATGAAAGGGATTATCAGAAATAATCACTCCTTATTATTAAGATAACTTACACACAAGTCACTGCCACAAGAGGGAAGCAAAACACTAGGAAGCATTGATTTTGCTTTTTCAAGTCCAGAAGTCCAGGCATCCAGGGGAAGCCATGGCCTAATGGTTAGAGGAAGCAGCTTTGGGACCAAAAGGTTGCCAGTTCAATTCCCTAGACCAGTAGGAAGGGCTGAAGTGCCCTTGAGCAAGGCGTATAACCCCCAGGCTGCTCTGGGTATGTTGTATGTCACTCTGGATAATAGTGGCTAGTAAATACCTGTAATGAAATGTAATTTGTATTAGGTGGAAAAGCTGTTTGTTTACCAATCCAAAATTATAATGAGGTATGATCAGGTAATTGATTTTACCAAATATGGCTTCAAATGTGCAGGGTTTTTTTTCCCCCCGAGTCCTCAAACTGAGTCAAGTGAGGTAAAGTGTGGTAACTTTCCCTTTACTAAACAATTCAACCCAGTTACTTACAACCCCGATTCCAAAAAAGTTGGGACAAAGTACAAATTGTAAATAAAAACGGAATGTAATGATGTGGAAGTTTCAAAATTCCATATTTTATTCAGAATAGAACATAGATGACATATGAAATGTTTGAACTGAGAAAATGTATCATTTAAAGAGAAAAATTAGGTGATTTTAAATTTCATGACAACAACACATCTCAAAAAAGTTGGGACAAGGCCATGTTTACCACTGTGAGACATCCCCTTTTCTCTTTACAACAGTCTGTAAACGTCTGGGAACTGAGGAGACAAGTTGCTCAAGTTTAGGGATAGGAATGTTAACCCATTCTTGTCTAATGTAGGACTCTAGTTGCTCAACTGTCTTAGATCTTTTTTGTCGTATCTTCCGTTTAATGATGCGCCAAATGTTTTCTATGGGTGAAAGATCTGGACTGCAGGCTGGCCAGTTCAGTACCCGGACCCTTCTTCTACGCAGCCATGATGCTGTAATTGATGCAGTATGCGGTTTGGCATTGTCATGTTGGAAAATGCAAGGTCTTCCCTGAAAGAGACGTCATCTGGATGGGAGCATATGTTGCTCTAGAACCTGGATATACCTTTCAGCATTGATGGTGTCTTTCCAGATGTGTAAGCTGCCCATGCCACACGCACTAATGCAACCCCATACCATCAGAGATGCAGGCTTCTGAACTGAGCGCTGATAACAACTTGGGTCGTCCTTCTCCTCTTTAGTCCGAATGACACGGCGTCCCTGATTTCCATAAAGAACTTCAAATTTTGATTCGTCTGACCACAGAACAGTTTTCCACTTTGCCACAGTCCATTTTAAATGAGCCTTGGCCCAGAGAAGACGTCTGCGCTTCTGGATCATGTTTAGATACGGCTTCTTCTTTGAACTATAGAGTTTTAGCTGGCAACGGCGGATGGCACAGTGAATTGCGTTCACAGATAATGTTCTCTGGAAATATTCCTGAGCCCATTTTGTGATTTCCAATACAGAAGCATGCCTGTATGTGATGCAGTGCCGTCTAAGGGCCCAAAGATCACGGGCACCCAGTATGGTTTTCCGGCCTTGACCCTTACGCACAGAGATTCTTCCAGATTCTCTGAATCTTTTGATGATATTACTGTATGCACTCTAGATGATATGTTCAAACCCTTTGCAATTTTACACTGTCGAACTCCTTTCTGATATTGCTCCACTATTTGTCGGCGCAGAATTAGGGGGATTGGTGATCCTCTTCCCATCTTTACTTCTGAGAGCCGCTGCCACTCCAAGATGCTCTTTTTATACCAAGTCATGTTAATGACCTATTGCCAATTGACCTAATGAGTTGCAATTTGGTCCTCCAGCTGTTCCTTTTTTGTACCCTTAACTTTTCCAGCCTCTTATTGCCCCTGTCCCAACTTTTTTGAGATGTGTTGCTGTCATGAAATTTCAAATGAGCCAATATTTGGCATGAAATTTCAAAATGTCTCACTTTCGACATTTGATATGTTGTCTATATTCTATTGTGAATACAATATCAGTTTTTGAGATTTGTAAATTATTGCATTCTGTTTTTATTTACAATTTGTACTTTGTCCCAACTTTTTTGGAATCGGGGTTGTAAATAATTTTACGCTTTTACTAATCCAGATCCATTAATGTTTTCCAGCATGACCCCTATCACTTGTGCAGCTGTCATTTTAAGAAGTCTTTCTAGTGCAATGGATGTAGTTGTTGATGAGTTCCAATTATTGTTGTTGAATAATATATTTTAGGTAATTAAAAATGAAAGTGTCCTCACTGAGACAGTTTTCTTTGGTATTTCTAATAGATCTCTACAGATTTTGTACATGAATCAAATATTATTTTAAAAACACTGTATTCTGTGTCAGTGAGTTACAAAGTGTCAGATCAGAGTCTTCTTAGCCCCCCTAAAACACTAGAGTCAGCCCTGTCTACTGCACTGCAGAGTTTAGTTCCAATGCTCATCTAATACACCTGATCTTGCGAATCGGATGTCTATTCCAGGAACACGGGGTGCTAGTTGGGAATGCACTCTGGATAGGACACCAGTCCATCACAGGGCACCATTTGAACCCCCGACCACCTGATCAGTAACTCAGACCTAACCGTTGAGCCACCACTGAATTCCACTTCATTGACTTTACTGAATGGTGGAGGATCCAGCTACACTATATACCCAACGGTTTCTGGACACCTGAACAATCATACCCCTATATGCTCGGTGAACATCCCATTCCAGATTTAGTCCCCCTTTGCTGTTATAATAACCTCCACAGGAGAGTGGCTGTAGGATTTTGCTCATTCAGCCACAAGAGCATTAGTGAGGTCAGGCAATGATGTCAGGTGAGGAGGCCTGGCACGTAGTCATGTCGAGAATGTATGGCGCATCATGAAGAGGAGAATCAGACAACGGTGACCACGGACTGTTGAGCAGCTGAAGTCTTGTATCAAGCAAGAATGGACAAAAATTCCAATTGCAAAACTGCAACAATTAGTATCCTCAGTTCCCATATGATTAAAAAGTGTTATTAAAAGGAATACAGTGGTAATACATTGGTAATAATGCCTCTGTCCCAACTTTTTTTGAGTGTGTTGCAGGCATCAAATTCTAACTTCGTCTATGTTCATAAAATACAATTAAGTTGGTCAGTAAAACATTTTGAAAATCTTTTCTTGGTACTTTTGTCAGTTAAATAAAAGTTCACATGAATTAACAGAGCATAGATTTTTGTTTTTCTTGCATTTTAGAAAATATCCCAACTTTTCTGGAAATGGAGTTTGTAGATTGTACAATATAGCATGGGTGAGATGTATTGTATATTGTACAAGATAGACGTGCATTGCCATAGCATTATGTTTACCATGTCTGGGGTTCTGGAGTAAAAAAGACTTTTGTGCGTGTGTGTGTGTGTGTGTGTGTGTGGTGAAAATTTGACCTTGACCTTATTTAAAGGAGATATGCAGAACCTTTATTTTTAAATACATTTCTGAGTGGATAGTATCTCCATCCTTGACTCTTGTATGCTGCATAAATGGGAAAAATATATATTTTTGAGAGTTAAAATCGACCGCAAAGTTGGCATTCAAGCTCCCCCACTGAGCCAGCCAGCCCTGAGTGAGTGACGTCACAACAGTAACCGGTTTTAAGGCCAAGGCCTTTGACAGCTATAGACCAAAGCCAGACTCGGCAGGCGAGAGTGGTTGCAATGGCCTCTTCATTTGGATTTATTGGAGATTCTTCGGATTCCTCAGATAGTAATACACCTGACCGTGATAGTCCTGAAATTGGAGTGTGTGTACATGCTCCTGCTATACACATAGAACCGTATCAGTTTGAACCATCATAAAGCGAATCCGATAGTAACACGTCGGCCACGGAGGCCCCCACCTTACGAAATAAACCCAGAGAACAAAGCCGTCTAGAGAATTGGATGGAATTGAACTGACAGTCTCATGTGACTCTCATTAAAACATGATAGGCGTTATAACTTATGCAACATACATGTACATGCATGTATTTTCACTGATAAAACGTAAAAGGCTAATTAAATAATCAGATGAACTGAGACAATCACATTCTGAAGCAAATTAAATAATCTTATACCTGTAACTTAAATACACAATACAAGTTACATGTATTAATCTAAATGCAGGTAAACAACGAGTGTTGTTGTTGTTGTTGTTGTTGTGATGTAACCAAATGAGAGTCGGAGCATCTGGGTTCTCGCTTCTTGAAGGCCGACCTTGTGGCTGATTGTTTTGAAACAATCTGACTTTCAGTTGTTCGTTCAGTTCTTAGTTCATTCGCTTCTTCCGCGTAAGGGTGAGATATTGCTGCTGAGGTAAGCATATCCAGCGGAGTATTCAGATGGCTGGTCCGCTCATTCTCCATTTTCTCCGTACTGAGTACTCTGCCATTACTGCTCAGCTCACACTCCGGGAGAACTGGTGCAACTGAACTTACTTTCCTTTTTTTGTAGTTTTCTTTTCCTTTAATTGTTGGTACTGCACCCTCTTTCAATACGGGCTTATAGCCAACGCTCCTCAACAGATCAGAGGTTTCGTACAAGTCATCAGTAAAATGTGCCTGTGAATTTCTCACAAAACGCATCCAAATCTTTGCAGTTTGAACATTCTTGGGCCATGAATGCAACGTAAATCCACCTTCTGTTGTGTTGCTGCACCCACCAGCAACACATCTACATGGCATGACGATAAATTAGCTCAAAATGGAGGATCGAAGTTGCAGTTAGCTCTGTGTTTTAGTATAGCGGAAATGGTGATGAGACCGATAGCCTTCCCACTGTGATATCACAGATGTTGAGGTCATTCACTCAGATCACTACCTATATGAATCATTTTAACTGTAAAAATTAGTATATTAGGTTTATTGTTAATGCTTAGAACTATTTTTATGCCATTCTTGAGGTCTCAAGGCATTTATAAACGAAAAGTGAGGCCATGGTTCTGCATATCTCCTTTAAGGACATCAATCCATAACCACTTATCCTGTGCAGGGTCACAGGCAAGCTGGAGCCCATCCCAGCTAACTATGGGCGAGAGGCGGGGTATACCCTGGACAAATCACCACGTCATCGCAGGGCTGACACATAGAGACAAACAACCATTCACACTCACTTTAGAGCCACCAATTAACCTAATCTGCATGTCTTTAGACTGTGGGGAAAACTGGAACACTCAAAGGAAACCCACACAGACACGGGGAGAACATGCAAACTCCACACAGAAAGACCCCTGTTGGCCACCGGGCTTGAACCCAGAACCGTCTTGCTATGAGGCAACAGTGCTAACCACTACATCACCGTGCCACCCTTTATTTAAGGACAATTATGTTAATGCTGTAGAATGGAGCACATTCACACTGTTTATTTTTTCTGTCTGTCTGTTTTTAGTGACACTGGATGCACATTTTCTATTTATCATATATCATATACACTCACCGTACACTTTATTAGGAACAATATGCTATACTTATGTTTTTTTTTTTTTTTAAATATGCTGTCTGTGTGCATTTCTTACAGTATTGCCTCCCTAACAGAGACTGATGGTATTTTAGTCTATGACTGAGTGAACCAGCATCAGGATGTATTTATTGATAGAGACTTCAAACCACTTCTGTAAGTTGCTCTGGATAAGGGCATCTGCCAAATGCCATTAATGTAAACTTAAAAGTATACTGATACCAGGTGGGGCCTCTCATTGCTGTCAAAACAGCCTCAGTTCTTCATGGCATGGACTTCACAAGATGTTGGAAACATTCCTTTGAGATTCTGGTCCATGTTGAATTGGTTGCATCATGCAGTTCCTGCAGATTTTTCAGGTGCACTTTCAAACTGTGAATCTCTCGTTCTACCACATCCCAAAGGTGTTCTACTGAATTCAGATCCGATGACTGGGAAGGCCACTGAAGAACACTGAACTCATTGTTGTGTTCATGAAATCAGTATGAGACGACTTTTGCTTTGTGATGTGGTGTATTACTGTATCATGCTGGAATTAGCCATTAGAAGATGTGTAAATTGTGGCCATGAAGGGATGCACATGGTCAGCAACAATACTCAAATAGTCTGTGGCTTTCAAGCAATGATTGATAGGTATTAATGAGCCCGAAGTGTGCAAAGAAAACATTCCCCGCAACATTACATCACCTCCACCAGCCTGGACTGTTCTCACAAGACAGATTGGGCCCATGGATTCATGCTTGGAATGCCAAATTCTGACTCTAACATCTGTGTGCCTCATTAGTAATCGAGATTCATTCGACCAGGCTACATTTTTTCAGTCTTCAGTTGTCCAGTTTTGGTGAGTCTTTGTCCACTACAGCCTCAGCTTTCTGTTTTTGGCTGACAGAAGCTAAACCTGACATGGTCTGCTGCTGTTGTAGCCCATCCTCCATAAAGTTGGAAATTGTGTTGTGCATTCTGAGATGCTTTTCTGCCCACCACAGTTGTACAGAGTGGTTATCTGACTTACTGTAGATCCTCTGTCAGCTCAAATCAGGTCAGTCTGGCTATTCTCCATTGACCTCTCTCATTAACAAGGTGTTTCCATCCACAGAACTGCCACTAATCGGATGTTTTTAATTTATTGCACCATTCTGAGTAAACTCTAGAGAATATCATGTGTGAACATACCAGGAGAGCAGCAGTTATAGAAATACTCGAACCAGCCCGTGTGGCACCAACAAAATTCCACGGTCCAAATCACTGAGAACACATTCTGATGGTTGATGTGAACATTACCCGAAGCTGCTGGCCCAGATCTGCATGGTTTTATGCACTGTGCTGCTACCACATGATTAGTCAAGTCAAGTTTATTTGTATAGCGCTTTTAACAATAAACATTGTTGCAAAGCAGCTTTACAGAATTTGAATGACTTTAAACATGAGCTAATTTTATCCCTAATCTATCCCCAATGAGCACGCCTATGGCGACGGTGGCAAGGAAAAACTCCCTCAGACCACAAGAGGAAGAAACCTCGAGAAGAACCAGACTCAAAAGGGAACCCATCCTCATTTGGACAACAACAGACAACATGACTATTAACATGAAGTCAGTTTTGTTGATGTTATAAACTCTTCATTGATGGAAACTTGAGTGCAAAACTGTTCATGACAATTGCAGTCCTAAAGTTAGCAAGTCAACTGTAGTCCTCAGCCATAAAAGCATTACTGTAAGAGTCCAGAGTGTCTTCCAAGTGTGACTTTCAACTGTCCATATGGGGCCATCCTCTACAGGAGCGATGCAATGAGACTCCAACCAGACATAGGGCACCAGGATGGATCAGGCAGGTCCGAGGAGCAGAAGAGGTCAGCACCTCGATCCCAGGATTGACATGTAACTCAGAGGGACAGATGGGGGGGGGAGAAAACACAGGTTGTTAGGTATACCCAATGTCACCTGAATAAGTAGGAACAGTATACATTTTGCACTGAGTACAAGCAGGGACTCCGGCAAAACTAACTATGACAGCATAACTTTAGCTGATTTGATAACTGCATGAATGAGTAGGTGAATAGGTGTTCCTAACAAAGTGTTCATTGAGGGTATGTTTGGTAAAAAGCAGAGGTGGACAAAGTACCCAACTTCATTACTTAAGTCAAAGTACAGATCCCACTAGTCAAATGTTACTCCAATACAAGTGAAAGTTGTCCAGTCAATTTTTTACTTAAGTCAAAGTACTGAAGTACTTGCTTTTAAAAATACTTAAGTATTAAAAGTACATTTTCTGTCAACGCATCGTTGTATTATTGCCACAACACTTACAATACCGAATGCTGTTACCAAAGACAGAAATGTGATTTCGCAAAATGAACACATGCTGTGTCATCATGGTGGTTTAACGTTAAGCTAGCTAGTCAGTGAAACTCCACCTGACATGCTAGCAAACTCTTTTCAAACTTGAAATCATACTGGGTAGCTAACGCTACTAGAAAAGAAAAATTTCTACATTCTGTTTATTTGGCAAGATTATGCTAAAACATATTTCTGAAAGCACTTCAGATAAGTTAATGTTATTCATGTTAGCATAACTACGTTTTTACATGCTAACAGTGTCCAAGTTAACTAGCTATTTGTTAATGTTAGCTGTGGACAAGGCAATGGCAACTTGGTGACCAAATCCATAGAAAGTCATTTGACTAACCAGACTGCACAGCTATTGCAACGTTATCGCTAGCTCTAAAAGCACAGACAACTTCGTTGCAAGCTTTCTCTTGGAATAAAACGTTTATATACCTCAATATGCTTCCGCAGGTTGGATGGCGAGTTTTTGTAGGCCGTGATCTGGTTTGTTTTCAGCAAACATTTAAAACAAAACAAATCTTTAATCCTTTCAGAAAACTGAAACATAGGTTCTAGCCATAGCCATGAGTGCGTGCATTCCCCAGAAGAACCGCTTCCTTCCATTCTGCAATCAACTGATCATGTTCAAATAACGCTGCGGAGAAATCACTGAACTTGATTTTATCCAGTCTATGGATGTGACGTGACCCTAATGATTACTGATCGGCTGTCTCAGTGTCACCTGTGAAAAAAACAATCACATTTTAGAAAAGAGAAAAAAAAACCATCCACTTTCAAAGCCGCTTCATAGAAACGAGGACCTTGATGGAAATGTATTGGAGTGAAAAATACGATATTTGCCTTTCAAATGTCATCTCATCTCATTATCTCTAGCCGCTTTATCCTGTTCTACAGGGTCGCAGGCAAGCTGCAGCCTATCCCAGCTGACTACGGGCGAAAGGCGGGGTACACCCTGGACAAGTCGCCAGGTCATCACAGGGCTGACACATAGACACAGACAACCATTCACACTCACATTCACACCTACGGTCAATTTAGAGTCGCCAGTTAACCTAACCTGCATGTCTTTGGACCGTGGGGGAAACCAGAGCACCCGGAGGAAACCCATGCGGACACGGGGAGAACATACAAACTCCACACAGAAAGGCCCTCGCCGGCCACGGGGCTCGAACCCGGACCTTCTTGCCGTGAGGCAACAGAGCTAACCACTACACCACCGTGCCGCCCGCTTTTCAAATGTAGTGAAGTTAAAGTCATACTGTAAGTTTCCCCCCCCCAAAAAAAATCCTCAAGTAAAGTACAGATACTCAAAAAGCGTACTTAAGTATAGTACTCAAGTACGGTACTTCGTCCACTTTTGGTAAAAAGCAACAGCAGAACTTCTGGATCGAGTGAATTAAAACGAAAATATTTATTTTCAAGGATGATAATTTATTTGCATTTATTTGAAATATTCTTGAGGAATGACAATTGTCTTGGCATGTATGCTTTAGAGAGAAAATGATATTTGTTATAGGCGTGGAACATTTAAATAATCCAGGGTCTGTTTATAATGATTCTAACCCTTTTGGAAGGTGTGGATAATTCTGGAGTTAACTGTATGATCCTACAGAATGATGTGCAACACGTAGATTACCAGTAGCCCACTGTGAGATGCTAATAGTAATGAATAAAAGTCACTTATAAAGCTTCTCTCATGCTCTGCTGATTGTAGGAGCCATGTTTTGTTGTCAGGTAGGTTACTGTGGGATGACTGAGGAGCTTCAGCGTCCATGTCCAAACCAATGGGTGCGTCTCGAGACTTGTACGCCTGCGCGCGTCTCTCTCTCTCTCTCTCTCTCTCACACACACACACAGTATGAGGTAATTGTTTGGTCACGTGACTTCTGCAGTGGCTGTCAAAAGTGATACAGCAGCGCATCCCTACCCAACCCACCCACTCCCAGCCTATTGGACTGCAAGCAGGAGTTAGGGATCGTCTACAAATTACACTGATCACGTTGACAAGGCTGAAGAACAGCCACTGGCATATGAGTAATCACAGCCATAGGAATATACAGTGCTGCTTTTGATTGGAAGATTTTTGCTGTTGTTGTTGAGTAGATTAGACACAGCAAATTTAAAATCCCATTTTCCTACTTCATTTCTTGCTCCATCACACTTCATGGATAAAATAAAATTCATCTCATCTCATTATCTCTAGCCGCTTTATCCTGTTCTACAGGGTCGCAGGCAAGCTGGAGCCTATCCCAGCTGACTACGGGCAAAAGGCGGGGTACACCCTGGACAAGTCGCCAGGTCATCGCAGGGCTGACACATAGACACAGACAACCATTCACACCTACGGTCAATTTAGAGTCACCAGTTAACCTAACCTGCATGTCTTTGGACTGTGGGGGAAACCGGAGCACCCGGAGGAAACCCACGCGGACAACATGCAAATTCCACACAGAAAGGCCCTCGCCAGCCATGGGGCTCGAACCCGGACCTTCGTGCTGTGAGGCGACAGCGCTAACCACTACACCACCGTGCCACCTAAAATAAAATTGTATTTTTTAAACAAAAATACATGCCTATTAGATGTTTTATCAGTAGTAGGATTACAAGACGTGAAGGTCTGACAGAATATTTTGGAAAAAATGATGGTATAAACTATGAAGCATGAGTAAGCAGCAAAATAAAGAAAAGCAGAAAGAAAGAAAGTACAACTTTATTCATCACACACTTGTGAAATTTCCTCACGGTTGTGAGGCAACCGTGCTAACCACTACACCACCGTGGCAAGATAAGATAAGATAAGATAAGATAAGATCACCATTTATTATCCCATAAGGGGAAATTTACATTGTTACAGCAGCAAAATATATATAAAGAGAAAAAGATAAGGCAGTGAAGGAGTAGTGCAAAAGTACTAAGTATACAAAAAGGATATATTTCTATATATAAAAGAAATAAACTACAAATTTAGAGATAAAAAATTAACAAATTTACATAAATTAACAGGTTATTTTAACATTATTTAAACATTTAAGAAAGCTAACTCGGGATAAAAATATTTAAGAATATATTCACCATGGGGTGGCACAGTGGTGTAGTGGTTAGCGCTGTCGCCTCACAGCAAGAAGGTCCTGGGTTCGAGCCCAATGGCCGACAAGGGCCTTTCTGTGTGGAGTTTGCATGTTCTCCTCTTGTCTGCCCGGGTTTCCTCTGGGTGCTCCGGTTTCCCCCACAGTCCAAAGACATGCAGGTTAGGTTAACTGGTGACTCTAAATTGACCGTAGGTGTGAATGTGAGTGTGAATGGTTGTCTGTGTCTATGTGTCAGCCCTGTGATGACCTGGCGACTTGTCCAGGGTGTACCCCGCCTTTCGCCCATAGTCAGCTGGGATAGGCTCCAGCTTGCCTGCGACCCTGTAGAACAGGATAAAGCAGCTAGAGATGATGCGATGAGATGAGATATTCACCATGATTGGGTGGCATGGTGGTGTAGTGGTTAGCACTGTCACCTCACAGCAAGAAGGTCCTGGGTTCAAGCCCAGTGGCCAACGGGGACCTTTCTGTTTGGAGTTTGCAGGTTCTCCTCCTGTCTGCCTGGGTTTCCTCCGGGTGCTCTGGTTTCCCTCACAGTCCAAAGACATGCAGTTAGGTCAACATGGGACGGCCTTGGGCTGAAGTGCCCAAGAGTGGCGGCGCACACATACGCAGCGGCTTTGCTCTCCTATGATGAAGTAGCTCAGTTCCTGTAGTGTAGTGGTTATCACATTCGCCTATCACATGAAAGGTCATTGGTTCGAAACCGGGCGGGAACAAGTGGTAACTAATTTGGGGCAGCACAGTGGTGTAGTGGTTAGCACTGTCACCTCACAGCAAGAAGGTTCTGGGTTCGAGCCCAGCAGCTGGCGGGGGCCTTTCTGTGTGGAGTTTGCATGTTCTCCCCGTGTCTGCGTGGGTTTCCTCCGGGTGCTCCGATTTCCCCCACAGTTCAAAGATATGCAGTTAGGTTAACATGGGGCGGCCTTGGGCTGAGGTGCCCTTGAGTGAGGCACCTAACTCCCAACTGCTCCCCAGGCGCTGTGGTATGGATGCCCACTGCTCTGGGTGTGTGTGTGTGTGTGTTCACTGCTTCAGATGGGTTAAATGCAGAGGATGAATCTCACTGTGCTTGAAGTGTGCATGTGACAAATTAAGGTTTCTTCTTCAACTAAATTTCATTGTACATTTGTTCAGTGGGGCGGCACGGTGGTGTCGTGGTTAGCGCTGTCGCCTCACAGCAAGAAGATCCTGGGTTCGAGCCCCGGGGCCGGCGAGGGCCTTTCTGTGTGGAGTTTGCATGTTCTCCCCGTGTCCGCGTGGGTTTGCTCCGGTTTCCCCCACAGTCCAAAGACATGCAGGTTAGGTTAACTGGTGACTCTAAATTGACCGTAGGTGTGAATGTGAATGGTTGTCTGTGTCTATGTGTCAGCCCTGTGATGACCTGACGACTTGTCCAGGGTGTAGCCCGCCTTTCGCCCGTAGTCAGCTGGGATAGGCTCCAGCTTGCCTGCGACCCTGTAGAACAGGATAAAGCGGCTAGAGATAACGAGATGAGATGAGATTTGTTCAGTGACAGTAAAGGCATTCTATTCTATTATCCATCCATCCATGATTTATCTAGTAGGTGAGTTGGACCCAATCCCAGCTGACTTCGGGTGAGAGGCAGGGTATGCCCTGAACAGGTCGCCAGTCTATCACAGACCTAACACAGAGGTGGTGTTTACATTAGACCGTATGAGCGGATCATCAGATTAACGTTTTTAAAACGATTCGTGTGCACTCAGCAACACCTATACACGATTCGCGTGCACACAGCAACGCCAATACACGGATACGCTCGGCTCCGCAGGCATCCTGCGCTCCAAATCACTCCGCCCTGAACAGCGAGTGCCCTCTGGAGGGTGCGTACTCCGGCCCTGCGCAGCTCACAGAGCGCGCGAGTGAAGCGCACGAGCAGTGATTCGGGACAAATAGCAGGAAGTGAAGTCCGCGCCGTTTTTCAGCAGTCGCATCACATGACCAATGTGGCATGACCAACGCCAGCGAATCAGGAAGGTGGATGTCACAGTGATGTTGTCCAATGACGACGTCAGCTAGAGCTCAGCACTGCGTATCCTCGTTCCTCAATGTTTACACAGCACTGGATCAGATACGTACTGGGTTGAATACATGGGCCCTGGTGGATTCAAACTGTTCCGCCTGTGGAGTCGTTTCCCGGCGTTTTAATGTGCACGGACAGTGCATCCACGACGAAAACGATACGGATACGGTCTAATGTAAACACCACCAGAGAGAGAGAGCGAGAGAGAGACTGCCATTCACACTCACATTCACACCTATGGGCAATTTAGATTAGCCAGTTGACTTAATCTGCATGTCGTTGGACTTTGGGAGGAAACCAGTGCACCCTGAGGAAACCCAAGCACTCAAGTGTATAACTGCTGAAAAGTGTGTTCTGCATTACCACTACAGTATGCATGTCTCAACTGTAACCTATTTGTCTGACAGGGTGAACGCTCCTGGCACAAGAATTACATAAAAAATAACTCACAAGCTGCATAATCTGAAAGCCATGCCATTATGCCCCCCTCATGTTTTTTACAGCCGGAAAGTGATCTTTTTTAATTTAGCTGAAAGACCTTGAACTGATTTTTAAAATTACTTTTTGTGAGTTGCATGAATTACAATTACACCTAACCATAAACATGCACAAATTAAATTTTCTTCAAAACGAATACCTTCCAGCAATGTATTTTGTTTTCTTTTTCAACCAAAGGATTCTTAGAAAAGGGAATCGTATGCAGGAAGATGAACCAGCCCAAAAGAACCATAATTTCTACTCCCCAGCTGCTACTTTAGAGCAAGTCATATACAATACATTGTAGAGAGCATTTCAGTGGACAAATACAACATTAGTATCATTAAAAATAGTCATTTTCCTGGAAGTGATGATGTACAGTAGTGTGCAAAAGTCTTAGGCACGTGTAAAGAAATGCTGTACACCAAAAATGGCTTAAAAATAATGAAATAAAATGTTTCGACATTCAAAAAAAATATTATAAACAGCAGTAAGCCATAATAAATGAAACAAAGTCAATATTTGGTGCCAGACAATCCTTTGATTTAAAAAAAAAAATCGTAGTCTCAGGTACAATGAGTACGGTTTAATAAGGAAATGAGCTGTAGGTTTTACTGAGCATCTTACAGAACCAGCCACAGTTCTTCTGGACACTTTGACTGTCACACTCACTTCTTAATTTTGCACCAAAACCCAGCAGCCTTCATTATGTTTACTGTTTTAATCTGAAAAGTGGGCTTTTATGTAATACGCTGCTCAGATACAAACATTTTTTTCTGTAACATTTAATTTTGTGCTGGAAAACGAATATTTGGAACTCTAAACTTTTTTTTTTTTACTGACTCGATAATGTAGAAGTGGGCCGGCACGGTGGTGTAGTGGTTAGCGCTGTCGCCTCACAGCAAGAAGGTCCTGGGTTCGAGCCCCGGGGCCGGCGAGGGCCTTTCTGTGCGGAGTTTGCATGTTCTCCCCGTGTCCGCGTGGGTTTCCTCCGGGTGCTCCGGTTTCCCCCACAGTCCAAAGACATGCAGGTTAGGTTAACTGGTGACTCTAAATTGACCGTAGGTGTGAATGTGAGTGTGAATGGTTGTCTGTGTCTATGTGTCAGCCCTGTGATGACCTGGCGACTTGTCCAGGGTGTACCCCGCCTTTCGCCCGTAGTCAGCTGGGATAGGCTCCAGCTTGCCTGCGACCCTGTAGAAGGATAAAGCGGCTAGAGATAATGAGATGAGATGAGATAATGTAGAAGTCATAAAATAGAAATCTATAACAAAGTTTGTATGAAAAAATCGGGTGCCTAAGACTTTCGCGCAGTACTGGTCCATTGGTATTTTTCAGAAGTGGGCTGTCTCTCATCATACCTGTCTGTGTCTTAATGCCTGGGGCATCAAATCTTAACTGATTTTAAAAACATGGGAGACCATAGATATAACAAAAGATTTAACCAATTTTTAACATTTTAATGTGAAGAACACTCACACCAGATGATTCAGTCAAGAAGCAGAACCACGCACTTGGTGTTAATACTAACCAGGGCGGCACGGTGGTGTAGTGGTTAGCGCTGTCGCCTCACAGCAAGAAGGTCCGGGGTCGAGCCCTGTGGCCGGCGAGGGCCTTTCTGTGTGGAGTTTGCATGTTCTCCCCATGTCTGCGTGGGTTTCCTCCGGGTGCTCTGGTTTCCCCCACAGTCCAAAGACATGCAGGTTAGGTTAACTGGTGACTCTAAACGTGTCAGCCCTGTGATGACCTGGCGACTTGTCCAGGGTGTACCACTTGGTGTTAATACTAACTAGGGCGGCACGGTGGTGTAAGTGGTTAGCACGGTTACCTCACAGCAAGAAAGTTCTGGGCTCAAGCCCAGCAGCCGGCAGGGGCCTTTCTGTGTGGAGTTTGCGTGTTGTCTGCGTGGGTTTCCTCTGGGTGCGCCGGTTTTCCCCACAGTTCAAAGATATGCGGTTAGGTTAATATATTTTTTTTAAAGAAACCTTTATTTGTCACATGCACACTTCAAGCACAGTGAAATTAATCCTCTGCATTTAACCCATCTGAAGTAGTGAACGCACGCACACACTCAGAGCAGTGGGCAGCCACACCAAAGCGCCCAGGGAGCACTCAGGGGTCAGGTACCTTGCTCAAGGGCACTTCAGCCCAAGGCCGCCCCAAGTCATGTCTTTGGATTGTGGGGGAAACCGGAGCACCCGGAGGAAACCCACGCAGACACGGGGAGAACATGCAAACTCCACACAGAAAGGCCTTCGCCGGCCGCTGGGCTCGAACCCAGGACCTTCTTGCTTTCAACAAAAAATAATTACTGTTGCTAGTTTTAGGTAGCTTAGAAACTGGCTCTTCCATTATTGCTGTTTCTTCAACATTTTCTTGATGTTGTGTTCCAGAAAGGGCACACTAAAACTTAGCTTCGAAGCCACAATATGCAACTTTGATGGAAAAAATATAGAATAAATTGCTTACCTCTCTTCACGTCGAAAGGAGGAGGAAAGTTTCACTTGTTTTGACATGGTGAATTATTAACACAAGAGGAAATACTCATAATTCGCAACTAAAAAGACTGCAGCTACACTGGCAGCTTGACCATGCTTTCTAGTGCGATCGTGTTGCGCTTGCGCAGAACGGTGTCAGTCCTGCGCGCCTTGCCTCGTGCACCTGAATGCGCGCCTCAGGCTGCTCGCACGCCTAACGAGCTCCGGCACGTACGCCGTTAACAAAGAATACCTGTCTTTAATCAGTGAACTATGTTTGGACTATTTAAGGACTGTGTCCATGCAAGAACGATGCGAAGTATTACGCCATGTCTAGTGTGCCTTAGAGAGCCTTGTTTCCTGTTCTTGTTGACCTCCTGGTTTTTCAACTCCTGTTTCTCGTCCCTTGATCTTGTATAGTTTTGCCTCTGATGTTCTGTCCGCGCCTCGATTGACCTCCTGCATGTTTCATCGATTACGACTTTGCCTGTTGTTTCGGACTGTTTGCCTGTTGTGTGCGTTTCATGCACTTTATGCTCATATCACACTGTGTACTATTTAACATATCTGCACTTACAGCCGCCTCTCCCACACACACTCTGACAAACTGGGCTTTTGCACCCAAACCACAGGAAGTCCATACAAGGTTATAGAAACCCTAATGAGGCTGAGGTGACAATCTAGTTTAAAAAAAAAAAAGTTAGAAAAATTACAGTGGGCGCTTTTCTAATATTCTTATGCGGCTATTAAAAAAATGTACGGTCCGACAAAGGGGGGGAATCACGGGCACCCCAGGACCCCCACCCCAGCTACGCCCCTGCCCCCCCTTTGAAAAATCCTAGCTACGTCCCTGCAAGGGCACCTCAGCCTAAGGCTGTCCCATATTAACCTAACCACGTCTTTGGAAAAACTATGCAGATCATGATGATCCGCTGTGGCGATCCCTAAAGGCCCCGTCACACTTATTCGGAATTAGCAGGAATCAAGCAGAACCAGCTGGAATGAAAATTTTTTAAAAATTCATGCCACATTTGGGCGGGAATTTCAAACTGACCAACATTCTTAAAGCTTTGTAAGAATGCCGTTCGAATACTTAGAATGCGCTTTGAACCTGCCTCGAATGATTCTTGCACATTCCGGCTGTATTAGCTTTCAAATGCACTTCCCATGTAGTTGGAACACAGTAGGAATACCTAGAATGCTGTTAGAATGCTGTAAGAATATTAAGAATGCACTTCGAATGCTGTACGAGTGTGGTTTGATTGCTGTAAGAATACCACCCGAAGTCTGGTCGGAAGGTGCCTCGAATGCTGTACGAATTCACCTCAAATGCAATCAGAACGCTCCCGGAATAGCCACCTAATATGTTTCGAACATCTAAGAATTCAAAGAGAATGCAGCTCGAATACTTAGACTGTACTTTGAATATCCCAGAATATACCAAGAATTTTCATTCCGACGGCATTCCGGCTCATTCGAGGCCCTTTCGGGACATTCTGGCAGGATTTGAAGTGGCTTGCCATTTAGATTTATCCCTCGAACGCGATCAAAATGTTTCAAATGCTGTTGGAATGCTGTAAGAATATTTAGAATGCAGTCAGAATGCAGTTAGAATACACTTTGAATGCTGTTCGATATTTCTCCTCTTTGAATGCACCTCGAATGTTTTGAGCATGAGCAAAACATTCGGGCCGGCCACAAGAATGGGCCTGAATGTTTGGAATGCCCTCAGAATACAGTCGGAATTTTTAGAATGCACTTCGAATATCCCAGAATATATGAAGAATTTTCATTCCGACGGCATTCCGGCTCATTTGAGGCACATTCGGGACATTCTAGCAGGATTTGAAGTGGCTTGCCATTTCTATTTTTCCCTCGAACACGATCAGAATGTTTCGAATGCTGTTGGAATGCTGTAAGAATATTTAGAATGCAGTTAGAATACACTTTGATATTTCTCCTCTTCGAATGCACCTCGAATGTTTTGAGCATGAACAAAACATTCGGGCCGGCCACAAGAATGGGCCCGAATGTTTGGAATGCCCTCAGAATGCAGTCGGAATTTTTAGAATGCACTTCGAATATCCCAGAATATATGAAGAATTTTCATTCCGACGGCATTCCAGCTCATTCGAGGCTCTTTTGGGACATTCTGGCAGGATTTGAAGTGGCTTGCCATTTCGATTTTTCCCTCGAACGCGATCAAAATGTTTCGAATGCTGTTGGAATGCTGTAAGAATATTTAGAATGCAGTCAGAATGCAGTTAGAATACACTTCGAATGCTGTTTGATATTTCGCCTCTTCGAATGCACCTCGAATGTTTTGAGCATGAGCAAAACATTCGGGCCAGCCACAAGAATGGGCCCGAATGTTTGGAATGCCCTCAGAATGCAGTCAGAATTTTTAGAATGCACTTCGAATATCCTAGAATATATGAAGAATTTTCATTCCGACGACATTCCGGCTCATTCGAGGCCCATTCGGGACATTCTGGCAGGATTTGAAGTGGCTTGCCATTTCGATTTTTCCCTCAAACACGATCAGAATGTTTCGAATGCTGTTGTAATGCTGTAAGAATATTTAGAATGCAGTCAGAATGCAGTTAGAATACACTTCAAATGCCGTTCGATATTTCGCCTCTTTGAATGCACCTCGAATGTTTTGAGCATGAGCAAAACATTCGGGCCGGCCACAAGAATGGGCCTGAATGTTTGGAATGGCCTCAGAATGCAGTCAGAATTTTTAGAATGCACTTCGAATATCCCGGAATATACAAAGAATTTTCATTCTGACGGCATTCCGGCTCATTCGAGGCCCATTCGGGACCTTCTGGCAGGATTTGAAGTGGCTTGCCATTTCGATTTTTCCCTCGAACACGATCAGAATGTTTCGAATGCTGTTGGAATGCCGTAAGAATATTTAGAATGCAGTTAGAATACACTTTGATATTTCTCCTCTTAGGGCGGCACGGTGGTGTGGTGGTTAGCGCTGTCGCCTCACAGCAAGAAGGTCCGGGTTCGAGGCCGGCGAGGGCCTTTCTGTGCGGAGTTTGCATGTTGTCCGCGTGTGTTTCCTCCCCACAGTCCAAAGACATGCAGGTTAGGTTAACTGGTAACTCTAAATTGACCGTGAGTGTGAATGGTTGTCTGTGTCTACAGTGGTGCTTGAAAGTTTGTGAACCCTTTAGAATTTTCTATATTTCTGCATAAATATGACCGAAAACATCATCAGACTTTCACACAAGTCCTAAAAATAGATAAAGAGAACCCAGTTAAACAAATGAGACAAAAATATTATACTTGGTCATTTATTTATTGAGGAAAATGATCCAATATTACATATCTGTGAGTGGCAAAAGTATGTGAACCTTTGCTTTCAGTATCTGGTGTGACCCCCTTGTGCAGCAATAACTGCAACTAAACATTTCCGGTAACTGTTGATCAGTCCTGCACACCGGCTTGGAGGAATTTTAGCCCGTTCCTCCGTACAGAACAGCTTCAACTCTGGGATGTTGGCGGGTTTCCTCACATGAACTGCTCACTTCAGGTCCTTCCACAACATTTCCATTGGATTAAGGTCAGGACTTTGACTTGGCCATTTCAAAACATTAACTTTATTCTTCTTTAACCATTCTTTGGTAGAACGACTTGTGTGCTTAGGGTCGTTGTCTTGCTGCATGACCCACCTTCTCTTGAGATTCAGTTCATGGACAGATGTCCTGACATTTTCCTTTAGAATTCGCTGGTATAATTCAGAATTCATTGTTCCATCAATTATGGCAAGCCATCCTGGCCCAGATGCAGCAAAACAGGCCCAAACCATGATACCACCACCACCGTGTTTCACAGATGGGATAAGGTTCTTATGCTGGAATGCAGTGTTTTCCTTTCTCCAAACATAATCCTTCTCATTTAAACCAAAAAGTTCTATTTTGGTCTCATCGGTCCACAAAACATTTTTCCAATAGCCTTCTGGCTTGTCCACGTGGTCTTTAGCAAACTGCAGACAGGCAGCAATGTTCTTTTTGGAGAGCAGTGGCTTTCTCCTTGCAACCCTGCCATGCACACTATTGTTGTTCAGTGTTCTCCTGATGGTAGACTCATGAACATTAACATTATCCAATGTGAGAGAGGCCTTCAGTTGCTTAGAAGTTACCCTGGGGTCCTTTGTGACCTCGCTGACTATTACACGCCTTGCTCTTGGAATGATCTTTGTTGGTCGACCACTCCTGGGGAGGGTAACAATGGTCTTGAATTTCCTCCATTTGTACACAATCTGTCTGACTGTGGATTGGTGGAGTCCAAACTCTTTAGAGATGGTTTTGTAATCTTTTCCAGCCTGATGAGCATCAACAACGCTTTTTCTGAGGTCCTCAGAAATCTCCTTTGTTCGTGCCATGATACACTTCCAGAAAACGTGTTGTGAAGATCAGACTTTGATAGATCCCTGTTCTTTAAATAAAACAGGGTGCCCACTCACACCTGATTGTCATCCCATTGATTGAAAACACCTGACTCTAATTTCACCTTCAAATTAACTGCTAATCCTAGAGGTTCACATACTTTTGCCACTCACAGATATGTAATATTGGATCATTTTCCTCAATAAATAAACGACCAAGTATAATATTTTTGTCTCATTTGTTTAACTGGGTTCTCTTTATCTACTTTTAGGACTTGTGTGAAAACCTGATAATGTTTTAAGTCATATTTATGCAGAAATATAGAAAATTCTAAAGGGTTCACAAACTTTCAAGCACCACTGTAGGGGAGAGCGGGGTAAGATGAGCCAGGGGGTAAGATGAGCCACCCCCTGTTTCTAAGAAACAGTACACAAATGTGACCATGTGACCACATTCAAAGGGGGCTGGGACCATTTACTTACACTTGTGGAGAGGAGCACCACATGTCAAACTAGGTGAGGGAGATATTTATAAAAATGTGTTTTTGTGCTTTCTAAGTCAATTCCATGTTTGTCCACAGTGAAGATGATTTAGAGAAGACAAAAGTAGAATAATATTTAGACACATTAGGGTTAAGTTAGTGGCTTTCTAAGCTATGATATGAATGCTAATAAAAATAATTTTGATTAGCCTAATCCCCTTTATTAGCATTTTTCTACAAAATGGTGGCCACGGGGTAAGATGAGCCATTAGATGTGGGGCAAGTTGAGCCACTGGCTCAACTTACCCCATTGGTGGCTGAGCTTACCCAATATGGATGACACTTAAGTTTTCACATTTACTGGTCATATATGACATATATATATATATATATATATATATATATATATATATATATATATATATATATATGACATCAGATGAGGAAGACCAGTTGTTAGATGTGGGGGATTACGTTGTGGCAAAATTCACAGGGAAGAAGAAAGTGCATTTCTTCATTGGCCAGATAATCAAATTGGATGTCTTCGAAATAGAGGCAAGATTTCTCAAAAGAAGCCGGTCATGCCATGGCTCTGCAAGAAAGCTGACCTTTGTCTTCAAAGAGAAAGATGAGGCTGTCCTGTCAAGACAGGATATTGTGAAAAAATTGCCCCGCCCCTTTACTGTTGGGGGGACAGCACGGAGGGAGAGGCAAATGGTGTTCCCTTGCAATTTGAACGCTTGGAGCATTGAATAATGATGAAATTATTATGGATGGAATGATTGCTGCATGTTTTAACCTACTGAAAGAAATAAGATTTTTTGGCACTGTTCTACTGTTTTAGTAATTTCTATAATATAATACATCTCTCATTCCCTCTCTAACCATCCCTCTTTCTATCTATCTATCTACGCATATCTCTCTCTCTATCCATCTATCTATCCCTCCCTATCCCATCTCGTTCTATCACCTCTCTCTTCATCTCCCCTTCTCTATGCAACGGCCCTATCCCCCACTTGATTGACTTGACTTGATTCACTGATTGCATTTCTAATAATAAAAGTTGTTGACTTTGTTAACCTAACATGTTTTGTGTTGGCTCAATTTACCCCACACAGTGGCTCATCTTACCCCGTGCATGGGGTAAGTTGAGCCACTTGACATTTTTTTTTCAAGAGGTAATATCACTCTAACCATAACAGCTTATCAATTATTTTTTGCTCAGATAGTAACAGTACACTTTGAAATTTGGTATGGTGTGTAGACTGGAAGCAAAAATGGCTTTAACATGTAGTTATGATGAAAAATGTAAAAAGTGGCTCATCTTACCCCGCTCTCCCCTATGTGTCAGCCCTGTGATGACCTGGCGACTTGTCCAGGGTGTACCCCGCCTTTCGCCCGTAGTCAGCTGGGATAGGCTCCAGCTCGCCTGCGACCCTGTAGAACAGGATAAAGCGGCTAGAGATAATGAGATGAGATGAAGAGGGTTTTAAGTTTTTTTTTTTTTGCGTTCAAGAGTAAGACTTGCACTTTTGACTCGATCCCTTGATCCAGAGGTCTTCCCCCGCCCATGTGTGGAGAGTGAGCTGAGCTCGTGGAGACTGATTTTGTCTTTAGAAAGTAGGCAAAGTGGAACAATAGAGCAGGTGTTGAGAAGCACAGGAAGGATGGTTATGGGGACAGAAGGGGTGTAGAGCGCACTGTGTGGGTGGGAGGAGGAGTGTGAGGTGGTGAGTCAGGCTGAAGCAGCAGCAGCTCTTTAACAGCTAGAGGAAGCTGATCAGGAGCTGATGATGATGATGATGATGTGCTGTGTGTCATGGCCAATGGGACCAGTGCGATCATGTTGAAATGTGTGGTGGTCGGTGACGGTGCCGTCGGTAAAACTTGCCTCTTGATGAGCTATGCCAATGATGCATTTCCTGAGGAATATGTGCCCACTGTGTTTGATCATTATGCAGGTAAGTTCTGGGATCACTGCATGATTTATAGCAAATCAGGGCGTTCCTACCATGCACAACCTTCTAGTCTGTCTGTGCATTACAAACATGCTGAAAAGATTCAGTGTGTGTGTGTTGTGGCTTCATTGTCTTGTGCTTCCTCTGATCAAAACCACCTGTGGGCTTCAGGGAAGGCAGCTGATGTGTTGAGCCACACTTCCTCCCTCACATGCCAGTCACATCATCATCAAACCTCATGACACACTACGGTATCTGGATCATCGCATGTTTTCGTAAAGTAACTCTTATTGCATGTCTGATTTTGCAGTGAGCGTGACAGTTGGGGGAAAGCAGTACCTCCTTGGGCTGTATGACACTGCTGGTCAGGTATGAACAAAATCCATCTCCCTGTCTCATGACTTCAGCTGATCTCTAGATATATTTCAGTAATATCAATATGTGTTTAAACTTGCCGTCTTGCATAATTTGTTTACGCTCGACAGGTGATATGTTAATTTCACATGTAATATCTCATTATCTCTAGCTGACTACGGGCGAAAGGCGGGGTACACCCTGGACGAGTCGCCAGGTCATCACAGGGCTGACACATAGACACAGACAACCATTCACACTCACATTCACACCTACGGTCAATTTAGAGTCACCAGTTAACCTAACCTGCATGTCTTTGGACTGTGGGGGAAACCGGAGCACCCGGAGGAAACCCACGCGGACACGGGGAGAACATGCAAACTCCGCACAGAAAGGCCCTCGCCGGCCACGGGGCTCGAACCCGGACCTTCTTGCTGTGAGGCGACAGCGCTAACCACTACACCACCGTGCCGCCCACATGTAATATTTTCCTTAAAAATATAATCATATGAAATCTGCACTCTTAGAAATAAGGGTACAGTAGGAGTCCAGTTCTATCCCCTAAGGTACAGTTTTCACTAATGTACCCCCTACGGCTCATTATTAGACCTCAAGGTAACTGTACGTTTTTAAGGCCAAAAGGGTATATATATCTGTTCCCGAGCAGTATATAAAGGTACCTTAGAAGGGACTGCCCCAGTGACAAGCCATTGTACCCCTAAAGGTACAATAAATATATATCACTTACCAGCTGGGAGGTCCATATCGTGAAATACCGTGACCGCGGCCTTGAAAATACTGACCGCCCAGAGGTCTCGGTCAGTATTTTCAAGGCCAAGGTCACGGTATTTTACGATATGGACCGACCTTAAGCTGGTAAATAATATATATATTTATTTTTTTCTTTACCAAATTCTAACAGAAAATGAGAGCGCTCGAAAGGGAAACCATATTTAGAACAAACCTGCTACAAGCTTGTCAAAAACACGCTATTGTACCCCTAAAGTACAAAAAATTATATATTATTTACCAGCCGGAAGGTCCGTATCGTGAAATACCGTGACCGCGGCTTTGAGAATACTGACCGAGGCCCAGTATTTTCAAGGCCGCGCCGCGGTCATGGTATTTCACGATACGGACCGACCTTAAGCTGGTAAATAATATATATTTATTTTTTCTTTACCAAATTCTAACAGAAAATGAGACCGCCCGAAAGGGAAACCGTATTTAGACCAAATCTGCTATAAGCTCATCAAAAACACGCCCTGGCTGCTTGTGGACGGTTTCCCTTCACGAAAACCTCGACCAACTTCTGTTTACGGGCCACAAGGACTTCTCTTGACTTGTTGAACTCAGGGTGTGTGAAGATATTTAGTTTCAAGCCGGACTGATTCAGATAGCGCTGGATACTTGTCTGGAAAGACATGAGCGAGGACGGCTCGTACACATCGCCATTTTTCTTTGTTGCGGACGTGAAAAAGTTGCACAGCAACATGTTTAGTTCTTCGCCAGGTATGTCTTCCACCTTTCGACCTTCATTTAGGTTTTGACAGAACTTCCCAAAGACATTGAGGTCGTAGGTCATCTTTTTTGTTGTATTTTCTGCCCTTTGCTCCTCAATAAACTGCTGGATTTGCTCGGCGTTACAGGTTTTCGGCTTTCTCTTGAAATGTTTTCTTTTATTTCATCTTCATCAGGGTAGTAAAACTCGCTTTCGCTGTGAACACTGTTGTTATCGCTATCCGTGCTGTAAAATTAATGCTGTTATACTGAGAAATGCGAAAATAAATGTTGACAAAAAATTGCTACTACGTATGTTTGTTGTTGTTGTGAACGAGCGAATCGCCAAAAGTCCGTAACCAGGGTCCGTATCGTAGGATTCCGGACCGCTCGCGAGCCAATCAGAGTGCACGATTTGATGGAAACTGGACCACAAAAAAAATAATGTACTTTATTTTCTGAGTGTGTGGAATCCTGTTTATTTTAATTCACTGACATTGAACACTGCAAATCATATTTATGGCTATTATGTATAATGGTGTCATGTGGGAATGAGAGCAAAACAGTAAAGTCAAAACATCGATCTATCCCTTGGCAATCCACTAACATTAACGATAATCCTTTGCCACGGATCGGATCCAGTCGGATTTAGAAATATGAATGCAAGTCAAAAAGTTCGAAGACAGATGTTATAATTTCAAAAGGTATGAAAGACAGCCCCCAGAATCCTACAAAGAAGGAATTCTCCGATGGAAACGCCGCTTGCAGAAGTGTTTAGACTTAAATGGAGGATATGTAGAGAAATAGCTTTGTTATTTTCAGAAATAAAGATTTTTTTTTTTCAATTTGTCTTAGAACTTTTTGACTTACCCTCGTATTGGGTTAACGTGTTGTGACTGGGTGTAATGTTGTCGTTGGTGACATAAATGATGACGCAGTGATATTGCAACGTCACAGAACTACTGACACCTACATAACCCGAGTACTGGTTCTGCCTCAGTGTGAAGTGACTGGCGGCAAATTCAAATCAACAAGGAAAGAAAACAGATAAAGGTAATGGCAGATACGTATAGAAATTGGAATACATTATGTCCTATTTGGTCTCACATGTTTCGCACGTCTCATGGAGGTTTGTGCTTTATGACACCTTTTATTTTACCGTTAGGGAAGACTGAGTGGGAATGAAAATGGGTTATTTATCCCGTGTTGTTTTTAACCTGATACATTAAGAAGAACAACAACAACTTTATTCATCACACGCTTGTGAAATTCCTCTCTGCATTTAACCCGTCTGAAGCAGTGAGCACACATATACCCAGAGCAGTGGGCAGCCCTGTTAACAGCGCCCGGGGAGCAGTTGGGAATTAGGTGCCTCGCTCAAGGGCAGGGCAGCTCAGCCCAAGGCCATCCCATATTAACCTAACCGCATGTCTTTGGATTGTGGGGGAAACCGGAGCACCCGGAGGAAACCCACGCAGACACGGGGAGAACATGCAAACTCCACACAGAAAGGCCGGCCGCTGGGCTCGAACCCAGAACCTTCTTGCTGTGAGGCGACTGTGCTAACCACTCACATCACCATGCCACTCATTAACAGGTTTCATCTGTGAATGGGGCTTTTCTTTCCTCATTGCCATCCTTCTGCATAGACTTTTCAGCATTCGGTCGCAATCCTGTCAGTGACACAAAAGCAGGTTTTTAAAAAAAATGAAATTATTTTTAAACCACGTTACAAAAGAGGGGATCGCTATGATGGTTGCTAGTTGTTGCTTATTATAATCTCATCTCATCTCATCTCATTATCTCTAGCCGCTTTATCCTGTTCTACAGGGTCCCAGGCAAGCTGGAGCCTATCCCAGCTGAGTACGGGCGAAAGGCGGGGTACACCCTGGACAAGTCGCCAGGTCATCACAGGGCTGACACATATGGCCCTTTTCCACTACCCTTTTTCAGCTCACTTCAGCCTGACACGGCTCGCGTTTCGACTACCTCAGAGCAGCACGACTCAGCTCGCTTCAGCCTTACTCATCACCCAAAACCCGCACGGTTTTGGAGTAGGGCTGAAGCGAGCCAAACCGAGCCGAGTGGGGCTAGGGGCGTGAGGAGACACTCCCCTGTGCACTGATTGGTGAGGAGGAGTGTCCTCACATGCCCACACACGCCCCGCGAGCACGCTGGGATCTGTAAACACTGTAAACCCGGAAGAAGAAGAATTACGAATTACGAGAATTTCTGAAGCCTTATGCGCCTCGCCTCATCTATACGCTCTTGCCAGTATCTGTTGGCGTTGTCGGTGACAACAAGCCACAGCACCAAGACCAGCAACACTAACGACTCCATGTCCTCCATGTTTATTGTTTACTATCCGGGTCGTGAGACTACCGCTTAAAAGGTCACTGATGTCACTGTTTGCGCCGCCTAACGACATCACGTGACGTCCACCCACTTTCGCTAACTCCACCCAATGTGTCCACCCACTTCCAGCCAGCATGGTTCAGCGCGGTTGTAGTCGAAATGCAACTCCAACAGCCCCACTCAGCTCGACTCAGCCCAACTCAGCACCACACAGCTCAGCCCAACTCAGCCGCGTTGGTAGTGGAAAAGCGGCAATAGACACAGACAACCATTCACACTCACATTCACACCTACAGTCAATTTAGAGTCACCAGTTAACCTAACCTGCATGTCTTTGGACTGTGGGGGAAACCGGAGCACCCGGAGGAAACCCATGTGGACACGGGGAGAACATGCAAACTCCGCACAGAAAGGCCCTCGCCGGCCACGGGGCTCAAACCCGGACCTTCTTGCTGTGAGGCAACAGCGCTAACCACTACACCACCGTGCCGCCCGCTTATTATAATCACCTGGATTAAATAACATTAAACCTTAGTAACTTGGAAAAAGGTAAAAAAAAAAAGAATAATGTAATGCAATATGGCGTATGTTCAAGAATAAAAAAAAAAAATCCAGTGGCTCTGATTCCTAAAAGTGGTGGTGTATGTTTGCACGTAGACAATGTTCATACCGTGGTGTCATCATAAGGAGGTCTGAAACTGTGTGTGTCAGTGAGCTAATTCAGTCACTTTGGAAAAACAAACGATCTTTGAGTGTAATTCTGGAAAGTTAACATGCTCAGGGCGTCTTACTGGATTGAAAGCAAAAGTGCAATCATGTGATCCGAAATGAGGATCTAAAGGGTTGAAAGAGTTGAGCGCACTAATCAGGAGTGCCTGCTCTCAAGGTCAGAGAGGAAGCTTTCTTTCCTTTCTTAGAAGGTGGTCAACTTCATAGAAGCGGATCTTTATGGGTCTGAAGCTCTAATGAGGTGGCTGAGGAGGCACGAGCTGTGTGAATAGAAGCAGATCTGCTGCACTGTGCTGAGAGTGCACTATAAGAGGAGATCTGAGACCCAGGCTTTTCTCCAGAGCAAAGCTGAAAGCTGGATCTGACATGGCTGCTATTTTTCATTTCCCTTTAAGGGGTGCTGGAAATGAAGGAATGAAAATATGAGGAGTGGGCCAGCTGTTGCAGAAGGGTCAGGAAGGGCCAAATGCTGGGGTTTGATTTCAAAGCAGGCGAAAGTCTAATGCTGCCCTGTACTCACACAGCTGGAGTTGGTTTAAAAAACTAAAAAAAAAAAAAAAAAACTACGGATTTTGATTGATCAAATACTCAGAGGCCTTGCTTAGATGAGAAATAAGAGGGTGTGTCTCAAAACCTGGCTTCATAACTCTGATCAAAAGAGAGCAAAGGAATCTTTTCATGTTACATGTGAGGAGTTGGCGGCACGGTGGTGTAGTGGTTAGCGCTGTCGCCTCACAGCAAGAAGGTCCTGGGTTCGAGCCCCGTGGCCGGCGAGGGCCTTTCTGTGCGGAGTTTGCATGTTCTCCCTGTGTCCGCGTGGGTTTCCTCCGGGTGCTCCGGTTTCCCCCACAGTCCAAAGACATGCAGGTTAGGTTAACCGGTGACTCTAAATTGACCGTAGGTGTGAATGTGAGTGTGAATGGTTGTCTGTGTCTATGTGTCAGCCCTGTGATGACCTGGCGACTTGTCCAGGGTGTACCCCGCCTTTCGCCCGTGGTCAGCTGGGATAGGCTCCAGCTTGCCTGTGACCCTGTAGAACGATGAAGCGGCTAGAGATAATGAGATGTGAGGAGTTGATACGGTACTGTGAAAAAGTCTTGGCACCCACTTTTTTAAAATTTAAGTACAAACGTTGCTGTAGACTTTTATTTTATTACTTACACTCACCGGCCACTTCATTAAGTACACCTATACACCTGCTGTTTTATGCAGTTCTCTAATCAGCCAATCCCTTGACAGCAACACAATGCATAAAAGCATGCAGATACAAATAAAGAGCTTCAGTTAATGTTCACCTCAAAAATCAGAATGGGGAAAAATTGTGATCTCTCTGACTTTCACTGTGCCATGGTTGTTGGTTTGAGCCAGATGGACTGGTTTGAGTATTTCAGAAACTGCTGATCTCCTGGAGTTTTCACACACAACAGTTTCTGGAGTTTACACAGAATGGTGCGAAAAACACCGAGTGAGCGACAGTTCTGTGGGTGGAAACATCTTGTTAATAAGAGAGATCAGAGGAAAATGGCCAGATTGGTTCGAGCTGCTAGGAAGGATATAGCAACTCTTTACAACCGTGGTGAGCAGAAAAGCATCTCAGTATGCAACAGGAGAAGACCACATTGGGTTCCACTCCTGTCAGTCAAGAACAGGAATCTTAGAATCAAGAACAAGTTCCTATTAAAGTGGCTGGTGAGTGTATACGTTATCAAGTCAGTACAAAACATTTTAGATTTCCAAACATGAGTTTTCCATCACAAAATTAAATGTTAGTGTATGAACACTGAGAAATGTTTGTTGTTCTTTTTTGAGTCCTCCAGTACCATCAGGCAGTGGTGAAGCATTTAACAAAATTTGCATTCCATATCCCTCGATTTTTCATTGCAGCCAGTTGATTTGATCCATTAAGGCCAGTCTCCATCTCGATGACGGGCTTCAGTGTAGTGTGAGGTCGACTTTTTTTTTTTTTTTTACGTTTTGCCTCTGGAGACTACAAGAGCAATTTTCCAGCAGGTTCATCGTGACGTGAAACATGACCAGCTAGTGTCAGACGACGCCTTCTTACAATTCGAGAAACCTTGGGCAAGGATCCATAGAGAATTTTTTTATCAGTCATATGACTTCTCCAGGAGATGTTATAAGCTGCTTGCTACATTCTGGTGTATGTACAGTACCATCCAGTCTTTTGCTGCGTTTTGAATTTAATGACTGTGATTCAGAGCTGTAAAGCAAAATGGTCCCTATGCAGGACTGAAATACTAAATGTTTGTATGCCAGTAAACAAAGCAGCACATTATGTAAAAGATCACTTTTCATATTAAAAAAAATAATAATGAAGCCTGCTGGATTTTGCTGCAAAATAGAAAGTGCGATAGTCAAACACTACGTTCACACTGCAGGCTGAAGTGACTCAAATCCGATTTTTTCGCCCATATGTGACCTGTATCCGATCTTTTATTGACAATATGAACGACACAGATCTGATTTTTTCAAATCCGACCCAGGCCGTTTGGATATGTGGTCCTAATTCCGATTCCTATCCGATCTTTTCATATGTGACTTCAGTCTGAACCGCCAGGTCGCATTCATCCGACTTACACGTCATCAACAAGCCACAAACGTCACTATTCTGCGCTGAAGTAGGCGGCGGGTCTCTCAAAAAAGTTACAACAACATGGCGCATGACATCAATGCGACTCCGCACCCCCACGTTCCTTTGAACGGAGGTTGCAGTCACTACCCCGCAGAACGCCTGAGCCAAAACCCTTGCCCTCTTCCTTCTCAACCTCCTCCTTAACATCAGGCTATTGTACATGTTCTGGCTTCGTCGCAACAACAACTGCATCATCGCCAGGTACTCCATGCTGGCTACTGTCATACACAGGAAACTTTAGGTTACTTCCGTAAACACTGGCCATGCTCACTGCGTGTGACGTCGTCGTATCCTGCAATGCGCATGCGGAACACTTTTAGGTCGCTTTTCGTTCATACTGAGGATCACATACAAGTCGCATATATTTGTTAATGTGAACGACCTCACAAAAAAATCGGATTTCACAAAAAAATCGGAATTGAGCATTAAGCCTTGCAGTGTGAATGTAGTGAAAGTGTCCAGAAGAACTGTGGCTGGTTCTGCAAGATGCTCAGTAAACTTAGGACTCATTTCCTTATAAAACTGCACAAATTGTACCTGAGACTTCAATTAAAGTCTACTAAAGTAGTACTGGTCCTTTGAGACTACTATTGAAGGGTCATCACACCAAATATTGGCATTATTTCATTACTGTTTACTGCTCATAGGTTTTTTTTAATGTAGAAACATTTTTTTTGAAGGCATCTTTGCTATACATTTATATATTTTTTGGGTATACATAACTGTCTAGTGTGAACGCAGAGAAATATACAAACAAACATAGTAAGCTAAATGATGGATTATGGACTGTATTTGACAAACCAATGAGTGATGGGGCAATAGAGTAGATTTTGCTGACAGTAATGGTGGTAGAATGTTTTCCACAGAAGTGTTGCGCTTACATTTAAATGAGAAAAATAACAACAATGCATGTAGCTTACGCTGAGGGATATGTTAGCAAGCTAATATCAGCTAGCACTAAATGCACTCCGGTATGATCAGTCTAAGCTGACAGGATTATCTTCTCATATCGAATGTCAGTGTTGACATGCGTCTCTGCACAAAACTGTTAGCATTTGAGTGTTTCACTAATGTAACTGTGAACATACTGAGGCAGCTCTGTTGCTAGCCAAGCTATTAGCACGCTAGTTTTTAGCTCAGCTATTAGCATGCTAGTTTTTAGCTCAGCCTTTTCAATGGAGAGGTGGTAGTGAAACTGCTTTGTGAATTAAGTAGCTTGTTTTTCTTATTATTTAAAGCATTTTATGGGCTCATGGACACCTATTATTATATTTTCTTTATTTACATTGTATATTTTACTTCATCAAATTATCTTCTTCTTTTGGCTGCTCCCGATTAGGGGTCGCCACAGCGGATCTTTCGTCTCCATTGCTCCCTGTCTTCCGCGTCCTTCTCTACCACACCTGCCACCACATCCATGTATCTCCTCTTTGGCCTTCCTTGTTTTCGTGTGCCTGGCAGCTCCATCCTCAACATTCTCCTTCCAACATGCCCTGCATCTTTTCTCAGGATGTGCCCGTACCATCTCAGTCTCATCTCTCTTAGCTTAATTCCCAAGCTCTCCACATGTGCTGTCCCTCTGATGTGCTCGTTCCTTATCCTGTCCAACCTCCCATCGCAAACCTTAACATCCTCAACTCCGCCACCTCCAACTTTGCCTCCTGTCTCTTCGTTAAGGGTACGGTCTCCAATCTATACATCACAGCTGGTCTCACTACTGTCTTCTACATCTTACCTTTCACTTTTGCTGGGACTTTCCAATCACAAATGACTCCCGGAATCCTTCTCCAACTGCTCCACCCTGCCTGCATTCTCTTTCTCACCTCACTATCGCAGCCCCCATTTTCCTGCACAGTTGACCCCAGGTACTTGAATTCACCAACTTTCTTTACGTCTACTACTTGCATCTTCACTACACTCTCATCCCCATTCTCATTGATGCACATGTATTCTGTTTTGCTACTGCTCACCTTCATTCGTCTTCATTCCAATGCATACCTCCATCTCTCCAAACCCAGCTCAACCTCCTTTCTACTTTCACCACATATCACAATATCATCCGCAAACATCATGTTCCATGGTGACTCTTGCCTCACTTCGTCTGTCAAGCTATCCATCACTATGGCAAACAAGAAAGGACTCAAAGCAGATCCTTGATGGAGTACCACCTTCACCTTGAAGGTGGGACTTCATCAAGTTATATAGCTACTTATTGTCTGGAGAGAAAAAAAAAAGACTTGCTGAAGCTAATGGCTGCCAACAAGACCGAATGGTTTATCTGGCAGCTTCTTTTGATTAGCTGTTGTTTATTAGGAGAAGATTAGACAAAAACAATGGCTGTACCTCCTTTTACCTTATAATAAACTGTAGCTTCCACCACCTGCATTTCAACAAACTGAAGAATAGGCTATTCCTTTTGCCGTATAGTTTGTTTGTTTATTTATTTGTTTGTTTTTTCTTACAATCCACTTTAACATTTAAAAAGTCTGGAAAAAGTTTGACGTATGGTCCTATTTTTATTTTTTTAAAGTTCTATGTCAGGTAATGTTAACTAAATTCATATAGTACAGTACTGTCTCCTTCAACCTAACTACATACAACATTTCAGAGTCATCACCTCGGAGTACATCACATCAGCGTTTTATGTGAGATTTGTTTGAGATTAGTTGTATATTATTATAATAATACTAATAATTTCAATTTTATTTTAACATACTTTGTATGTGTGGGGAAACATCTTGATCTTTTAACAGTGTTAAAAGGGCTTTTAACTTTATCTTTTAACTGTTTTCATTACAGTGACTTTTATTCTTTACATCATGGACACATTTTTTTTTTTAAACGGTTTTTCCTTTAAGTATGAAAACTACACCACAGTGCCGTTGAGTTCTCGATTCTGATTGGTCAGAAAGTATTTAATTGTTGTTTGTTTGTTTGTTTGTTTGTTGCTCTGACAGCAAATTAAACTCATTCTACTACTTGATCATTTATATAGGAAACAATTATTTCACAGCGATTTATATGGTAGATTCTCACAATATTTAAGCCAAACAAGAAAATGATTTACGAGAGGAAAAAGTGTTATTAAATAAAGTCAATTATTCTATATACTGGACACTTTATTGTATTGTATCAGAGCAGATTCAGAGTTATTGTCAAATACTGAATTATAACCTTATGAATTGAAAAACGTATCATATCTTATCATAGCCGTTTCAGTGGTATTGTTGAATATCAAATTTCCTCATGGGTCAAAATCATATCTTAGCTGATTGAATGAAATTGTCAAATATAAAATCATTATGCATACAGGACACTTTTTTGATGGAATAAAAAAAAAAAGTGGCATGTTGGTGTGGTGGTTGGCGCGGTCGCCTCACAGCAAAGGGGTTCCGGGTTTGAGCCCAGCGGCTGGCGAGGGCCTTTCTGTGTGGAGTTTGCATGTTCTCCCCTTGTCTGCGTGGGTTTCCTCCGGGTGCTCCGGTTTCCCCCGCAGTCCAAAGACATGCAGTTAGGTTGACGTGGGGCGGCCTTGGACTGAGGTGCCCTTGAGCAAGGTACCGAACCCCTGACTGCTCCCTGGGCGCTCTGGTGTGGCTGCCCACTGCTCTGAGTGTGTGCGCGTGTGTTCACTGCTTCAGATGGGTTAAATGCAGAGGATGAATTTCACTGTGCTTGAAGTGTGCATGTGACAAATAAAGGGTTCTTAGTTCTATAAAAACATGTTCTATTCCCTTCTAGCGGGTTTCATTCATTTGGTTCGATAGCATGCAATATTGTTAGCATATCGCTTATCCTACATAAACGTCACTCTACCCAATAGAGAATGAGTGTTGAATATGGTTTACAATATTGCATGATTATCAAGACATGACGTCACGCGCCGGAGACGTAAAACTTCCGCACTAGCGAGCGACTGAGACAATTTGTAAACGAACATGGTCGCCAGGTTTGTTTTGTTAAAAACAGAAGATTTTGAGAGAATTTTGAAAGCGAAAGACACGGTGAACACCTGAAAGGAATGTCTATGTATCATAATAATAATAATAATAATGCCTTTTTTGTGGTATATCAGAGATATTCCATTCAGCTAGCATGATATTGAACGAGCTGAAGAGGAGTTCAATATCATGCTAGTTGAATGGAATATATCTGATATTCCACTCAATGCCAGCCAACCTTATTTAAACGTACATACCATTTGCGATGACGCAGCTTTCTGTAACGAGACATTTATTTAATATTAATGGAAGGAGACTCCAAGATAAAGCTGTTCTTAATAAGCTAACTTGATTTTAGAAGTTTCTTAAAACATGTGTCGCTCTTTAATAAATGAAACATTTCAGTGGTGGAAAAAGTATAAAATACTTCACACCACCCTGTTGTTGATTATTTTCCTATAAGAGCGAAATGTTCTTCCTTACTTAACAAACCTCTGTTGTGTGAACTTTGTTTAAGAATGTTCTGTGTACTTATGTAGAAGATGAATGCACTGTATATAGTTGTAACTTGGGTAAGAGTACATGATTGGTCTCAGCTACAGAGTTTACTTGTGGAGTGATCAAAGCAGCTGGAGGTTTTGGCTTTGGCAGTGTAAGGCATGCTCTCTCAACCCGCACGGACTTCACTCTCTCACTCTTCTACACATGCGTGCACGCATACAGACTCCTTGCACACATCAGGACAAATATCTTGCACAATGGTACTTTGTTTTGTATGGCTTGATCTTTCCAAGTTTATGTTTTAGTTGCCAAACATCGTTATTCATTCCGACCATCCAAAGGATGGAGTGAGAATATGGTGCTCAGAACTTTTGTCTGAAAAATGTATTATATGGTTCTTAATGCATTTTTAATTGCTACTTATTTCACTGTATAATGTTTTTCCACATGAAACTGCCCATTAAATCAAAATTGGGACTTTAATTGAGGACTTTGTGTCTTTTGGTGTTATAGACACTTGTATTACGTTACATAAATGGCATTTAGTTGACGCTCTTATCCAGAGCGACGCACCATACCCAGAGCGGCCTGAGGAGCGGTTTGGGGTTAGGTGCTTTTCTCAAGGGCACTTCAGCCATTCCTGCTGGTCCAGGGAATTAAACTGGCGACCTTTTGGTCATAAAGCTGCTTCTCTAAACATTAGTCCATGGCTTCCCATGGCATATACAGTGAAGGGGGGGGGATCCTTGGAGATACTTTCATATTAGAAGTATCCATAGTTCAATCCTCAACTGTCTGTGCAATGTTTTTGCATGTTCTCATCATGTCTGCATGGGTTTCCGTCAGGTTCTCCTAAAAACATGTCATGGATGGATTGACAATGCCAGTTACCCTTAAGTCTGAAGCTGTGTGTACTTGGTGCGCTGTGATCCCCATCCAGGATGCATTCCTGCTTCGTATCCAGCATTCCTGGGATAGACTTATGATACTGATGATAAATGAATGAATGAATGATTTTAAAAAATTATTTGAATATCTTTTCAGTTCTTAAAATGCCTATACTTAGGGTGTAAATAACATTTGCATCCATTTTTAATCCTGTCTAGAATAATGAGTGCCTATCTTCCGTCACCATAAATCCAAATTCCGCCACTTATCAATCGATTTGTTGAGAGTGTGGTGTACTCATGGGCGTGCAATGCATTAGCATCCAATTAAATGCTTTCTTGAGCATTCATCTTCTGTCTTCATAAGTGTAAGTTATGATGGTTATTAGTTGATATGGCAATAGATCAATCTCCTCAACATGTCCCCAACCAAACCTACTGTTTCAAATGAAAATACAGTACACTCAGCATGTGGAATCAAATCAGGAATCAAGTCCATGTTGACCAAATGCCTCTGATATAGTAGCAGGCAGTTATAGTGCTTCTTTGTTGAAACATTCATACAAGAAACTTCATGATTTTTGCAATCCTGAATGATGTGTGTAAAAGAAATGGGCATTTTTATTTCGCTGGTTGTGTTGTGTGTTTCTCTGGTGCTTGATTTCAGTATGCATGCCTCTACTTCAGGAGCTGGGCTTGTTGTTTCTCTTCAGTGGTGATGGATGAACCGTTCTGTTCTCTGCACTTCATCATATTCCCACCGCCAGCTGATTAAAAAAACCACAGACAGACCTCATTTTATCTCACAAAACTCTGCACTGCTGCATGGAACCTCATTAAACTGTCTGTTCCTTGCTGAATGGGGCTATGGAGCTAAAGGAAAACAGAAAGTGATGATTAGCTAAGCAGCGAAATTAGCAGTGATATGCCAGCTGGCTGGGATCACATTAGAAACGTTGTCTCTTGCTCCTAATTTCTTGTGTGGATGGAAACAGAGCTTCACTCGGCTTGTTAGACATGTGGATGTATGGCTTCATGTACACTGCCTGATTGGTTGTGACATGTGGAAAGCTCCAGCAGAAATCTGGAAGCATGCCAAGAAATGGAACGAAATGAATCCTGTCTTTCCCTCCTAATAACAGGAGAATGAACTCCAAATTATTACTGGTGGTGATGTTCATAGTGTCCTGATTTCTATCTTTGCCTTATAATTCTCTTTCTCGCACTGTTTGTTACCACACTGAGATCTGAGCAGACCTGCTGTTACTGTGCATTCAAGTTTTTCTATCTCTCTTAGAAAAACAACAACAAAAATCTGCATTTAAAATGTAGTTGCGTAAAAGATTTTGTGTTTGAACACATTTGAATATTAGTGTACAATTTTATACTGCTACAAACGGAAAAATTTGCAGTCGTGTTATACTAGGTCCTTGTATTGAATAATCCATGGAAGGTGGAAAGTGTCACTGGCTTAACCAAAGTATATCACAAGGATGATCACGATATTATAAATTTACCATACACTTGTTTATCACTCATATTTAGCGAGATAATGCATTTTTTAGACTACTCGATTGACATGAAAATCCCCAATTTTTAACTCCTTATTTAACCCCCCCTTCAAATCCCAAATGGCTTCCTACTGACGATATGTGCTCACTACATAGCATTTCAAAGTTTGAGCTTTAAATAAAGTTTTGGGCCAGGGCTGATGGGCAAAAATGCTGATTTTGCTTCCAATTACCCACGAGCTAACTGTTGTGAAAGTCAGAACATTTGCAGAAACGCATCTGGTTTTTTATGATGGTAATTGCCTTATTTGCATACTTTAATAAATACCACTTTAATTTGCATACTTTAATAAGTACCAGTCAAAAGTTTGGATACACCTTCTAATTAAATTTTTTTTTCTTATTAATTAAGACATTTCACATCTTAAAGTCATGATGGATGCTGGTTCTCTTTACTTAGTTGAGCAGTTCTTGACATAATATGGATTATTCCAAAGTAGTTGTGGAATAGGGCTATTTACTGTTTGATGGTGTCAGTCCCATTAAGGCGGCAAGAAATTGCACTAATTAACTTTTTTGACGAGGCACCTGTTAATTGAAAAGCATTCCAGGTGATGACCTCATGAAGCTGGTTAAGATAATGACAATAGTGTGCAAAGCGTCATCAAGGTAAACGATGGCTACTTTGAAGAATCGAAAATATGAAACATATCTTGTTTTAACACTTTTTTTTTTCTTAATTATTTACCATGTAATTCCACATATGGGACATATGTTTCATAGTTTTGATGTCTTCAGTATTGTTCTACAGTGTAGAAAAGAGTCAAAATACAGAAAAACCTATGAATGAGTAGGGGTATACAAACTTTTGACTGGTACTGTATATTTAAAAACTATAATACAAAAAAAGTTCTCTTAACAGGTTAGGTTTCATTTTGATATTAGGAAAGGGAAAATATCCCAGTAAGGGTGTGATAAATATATTTTATTTACCAGCTGGGAGGCCCTCTGGGCCGAGGTCAGTATTCAAGGCCGAGGTCACGGTATTTCACCATACGGACCGACCTTAAGCTGGTAAATAATATATTAATTTTTTTCTTTACCAAATTCTAACAGAAAACTAGAGCGCCCGAAAGGGAGAACCGAGCCAAGGCGAGCCGCCATTTTGAATCCTCATTCACGGCTGTAATGCAAATGGCTTCCTCCTCGGTATACAAGTACACTTCCATGGCAGGAAAAAAAAAACCCTACATTTTGCCGCCTGTGTAGTCCCCTATTTATACAAAATTGAGTCATTCAGGATTCAGCCATGTTTTTGCTTGGCGTTGGCAACAGTTAGAGGTTTTTAGCTTTCTCCTGAAATGTTTTATTTCTTCTTCCTCAGGGTAGTAAAACTCGCTTTCGCTGTGAACACTGTCGTTATCACTATCCATGCTGTAAAATTAATGCTATTCTCCTGAGAAATGCTGGCAAAAATTTATAAGATTTTTGATAATCATAAATAAATCTTATAAAAAAAGATAAATGTTGACAAAAAATGCTACTATGTTTGTTGTTGTGAACGAGCGAGTCGCCAGAGGTCCGTAACTGGGGTCCATACTGTAGGATACGGACCCGCTGGCCAGCCAATCAGAGCGGAGGATTTGGACCGCGAAAAAAATAAATGGCCTTAATTAAAAAAAAAAAACCCAAAACAACAACAACCCCTCACTGATGCTTAGTTCTGTTGAGAAAAAAAGAAAAATTGTTGCTTGCCATAACTAACATGCTTTCATTCAGTGCTTTTTTTTTTTTTTTTTTTTTTACGTCAGGCGACAAGCTTATGATGTAAAAACCTTTAGGAAACCTTTGTTTCAACAGAATTACATTAAGTTATTATTATTATTATTATTATTATTATTATTATTATTAGGGGAAGCATGGTGGTGTAGTGGTTAGCGCTGTCGCTTCACAGCAAGAAGGTCCGGGTTCGAGCCCTGTGGCCGGCAAGGGCCTTTCTGTGTGGAGTTTGCATGTTCTCCCCGTGTCCGCGTGGGTTTCCTCCGGGTGCTCCGGTTTCCCCCACAGTCCAAAGACATGCAGGTTAGGTTAACTGGTGACTCTAAATTGACCGTAGGTGTGAATGTGAGTGTGAATGGTTGTCTGTGTCTATGTGTCAGCCCTGAGATGACCTGGCGACTTGTCCAGGGTGTACCCCGCCTTTCGCCTGTAGTCAGCTGGGATAGGCTCCAGCTTGCCTGTGACCCTGTAGAACAGGATAAAGCGGCTACAGATAATGAGATGAGATTATTATTATTATTATTATTATTATTATGAGACAAGCCTTTATTTAATCACACGTACACTCAAGCACAGACTTAAGCACAGTGAAATTCCTCCTCTGCATTTAACCCATCTGAAGCAGTGAATAATAATAATACGTATAATACCGTATTATTATTATTATTATTATTATTATTATTATTATATACGTGTGTGTTCACTGCTTCAGATGGGTTAAATGCAGAGGAGGAATTTCACTGTGCTTAAGTCTGTGCTTGAGTGTACGCGTGATTTAAATAAAGGCTTGTCTCCACTACTACTACTACTACTACTACTAATAATAATAATAATAATAACAATAATAGCACATCCACTAAGTATTACCACTGAATACCAGCTGCAGTTGTGTTCTGTTTTCACTCCAGTGAACTCCCACAGTGAAAAACCTCAGGTTCTGCTGGTGCAGTGATCACTTTCTGAGAAGGCAGAGCACTTTCTCAGCCTTTGGAAATGTCTTCAGAGATATCCAGATTGCTTATCTTTTTCTTCCCCCCCCATTCCTCATACAATCTCCTCCTGTTGCCTCCCTCTCTCTGAGCTGCTCTGCACTCGAATTCCTGAAGGAATGAAAATCTACTTTGGCTCTCTGGAAGGAAAGCAGGACGATTATTGATTTTAGTTCTCTTATACACAGAGACACTTTCCTTAAACCCTCAGTCACTGAAGACCAGGCAGATTGGTCTGACTCATCACAGCTGATTTTGTGTGTGTGTGTGTGTGTGTGAGAGTGTGAGTGAGTGACCTGGTCGGGGTTTGAACGGTGCATGGAGATGTTAGCGCATGCAGAGTGTGTGTAATCCCAGGTGCAGGAGGTCTGGAGCATCATGCTGTGGCACCCACCCACTTCCAAAGAATAGAAAGGAAAGCCTTAGTTAGGATGACTGTGTATGATTGTGTGTGTGTGTGCGCGCGCTGAAGAGCCAGCAAGTCTCAATTAATCTGCACTGGCTAAGTAAATACAAGCATGAATTATTCTCTTTGGATAACGGATCAGAATTCTCCCACGCCCACCCATCTTTCTTCTACTGCTTACCATCTCCATAGCATTTCATCTTCTGCCTTGACTGTGGTTTTTTTTTTTTTTTTTGCTTGTTTGCCAGATCAGGGGTGTAAATATAGCTGTCTTATATAAGGAACTAAGTGCTGTTAGTAACGAAAGACCGAGCGGAATGTTGACCCATTTATCACTTCAGATCAAATGACAGATTTACAGCAGTGTGTACTGACAAAAACAAAATGAACAATGAATGCACTATTTTCTCTACGGGATTGACTGACCAGACAGAGGCAGGATCCACAACTAGACACATGGATACCGAGATGCATGGATATGAGGCTGGACATGTGAGAATGACACCCCATGGTTTAAAAAATAAAAATAAAAAATAAATCCCAAAATCATATCCTATATTAAAGCTTTTTTTCAAACTTCTTTAGTTTAATGCATGGTCAAGGTTTAAGAAGGGACTGGAGTACGATGCGAGCCCAAGTGGCCAGAGTAGAATTGGCTTTTGTTTTTAAAATAAACTGTGAAAAGAATAAAATGCCTTTTTCTCTTTTTCCGTTAAGCTGTTAATATGTAGTGTCGCTGTTATCAAGACTGTACGGAGGAAAAACAGGCTGATCAGGTCGTATTTTTTTGCTTTAACAAGAGCACCTGTTCCTGCTGTCTTGCACCACTGCAGTCCCGCTCTGTATCCGCTCTAATAGCTGGCTGAGATTTGCAACAGAATGGATATTTGGTGTGTGTGTGTGTGTGTGTTTTTAAATTAAAACCAAAAACCAGATGGCATTGTTATTTCTGTCTAGGAGGACCCAAGTTAGTAGATGTTCACAAAACTCCTGGTGGTACCTTCTAAAAAAACAACAACCTATGCTTCCTCGTTTGTTATTTCAAGTGTCCTGTTTCCCGTCAGCTTGTTTTTATTTAACTTTCACCTCTCTTTTCTTTTTAACATGAAGGCATAGAAAAGTGAGCGCTCAGAACTGAGGAAAACCATAAAAATACCAAATCACAGACTACTTTTAATCAGCATGCAGAAATGAGAAAAGTACAAACAGATGGAGACATTTATCATCCAGAAGACACCGGTGATTGCGTTAAGATGTAGGAAACACAGCCTCTGTTAAAATTTCAGTAAAATACAGTAATGAAATATTTACACACCTGTCTGTATTCGAACGTTTTGGTCTGTCTGCCAGTGGGTGGAAAAACTGAAAAAAAAAAAAAAAGACCATCAAAATCTTTTTCAACCTGCCATGGAACAAAATGTAGTCCGTCATCTTATGTGTTGTCGTGCTGAAAGTTTGCAGTGAAGTCGGCTTATTTTTCCGCAACCTGCCAAATGCGACTGACCCTCGTTTATTTTATTTGCCAGTGTAGATTTTCACTCGCATTTTGGCGAGTAGTTTGTGCTAATTTTGGACCCTGTCTGTATTATTCATTACTTTGGGTCAAAATTCAGTGTCTGTGTGAATCAAAATATCACATTTCTCTCCAATATCATTATATTTGTTCATTTACAGATGTGCTGTTTTTGATGGACAGCACAGCCTGCTTAAAAATGTCCTTCATATCCAGTAGACACATTAATCAAACTGCATTGAAGTATTGCCTCAGTGGGAGCCTATAACAGATTCAGGTTCACGGTGTTTGAATGCGCACAGATTAAAGTTCATTGGTCAGCAGTCTTTAGCGTTGTTTGGATACGCGGCTTCACTGGAGACACTGAGTGAGTGTGTGGGGTTTTCTCATCTTGTTATCTCTAGCCGCTTTATCCTGTTCTACAGGGTCGCAGGCAAGCTGGAGCCTATCCCAGCTGAATACGGGAGAAAGGCGGGGTACACCCTGGACAAGTCGCCAGGTCATCACAGGGCTGACACATAGACAACCATTCACACTCACATTCACACCTACGGTCAATTTAGAGTCACCAGTTAACCTAACCTGCATGTCTTTGGACTGTGGGGGAAACCGGAGCACCCGGAGGAAACCCACGTGGACACGGGGAGAACATGCAAACTCCGCACAGAAAGGCCCTCGCCGGCCACGGGGCTCGAACCCAGAACCTTCTTGCTGTGAGGCGACAGCGCTAACCACTACACCACCGTGCCGCCCCTGTGGGGTTTTCATAGGAGAAAATTCCTCAATGTTTATTGTAGAGTACGCTCATGCATTTTTGTCCTGCTTGGATGCACGGTTTCTCCGTATGATGGTTCGGGGATCTTCCATACGGGCTGAACCTCATAACCAACTGCCAGTCATTGAAATGATGAACAATGAATGATAGCATTTCAAAGTTAAACATATCATCACCAGTCAGTCAAACACGAACTCTGAGTGCTTGGAGTAGCAGTAGTGGTCCGTAGTCTAATCCATAACAGTTGTACATAAATATTTTATTTTATTTTTGTAATTAGTAGGTATTGTAAACAAATTGCAAATATAAAGCTCTGTTTGATTGAGCTTATCCCATCATGTGTTGTCCGGCGTCCGTCCGGCAGCATCCACATTTGACGAAAATCACTTCTTCTCTCTCAATTCTTCACAGATTTTTATTCTTTTTGGCAGGAATGTAGGTCTGCCTGGGGTGCATATGGGCTTCTACCCAAATTTGCATAATTGCAATTAATAATGAAGATATGGACTAATTAAGCTTTAAAGAGCAGTTTCCACACAAATCGCTTCTTCTGCCTCAATTCTTCACCAATTTTGATTCTTTCTGGCATGAAGGTAGGGGTACTTAGGGTGCATAACGTCTACCCAGATTTGCTTAGTTATAATTATTAATGAAGTTATGGACTAATTAAGCCTTAATGAGCAGTTCAACAAAAATAGCTTCTTCTCAGTCAATTCCTCACCGTTTTGGATTCTTTCTGACAAATAGGTCGGTATGCCTCGGGTGTATATAGCTTGTATATAGCTTGCAACATTTATTGCACAAGGTGGCCCACTTTAGATTGTTCCTTCTGGACTAGACGGGGCCGGAGTGAGCTTCGCCGTCACTGATGGTCTCGTTTGCTTTTATTTTGGACGTCTGCCATTAATTGGTCTAGCTAGCTAGTTGTCACTATCTTCTTCAGTGAAATGTAGGTAGCTTAGCTGCTTTCCTGCAGACCCTGATAATGTTTTGGACCTGATTTTGGGAAAGTCTTTTCAAACCTGCATGTACTTACGAGGAGAGACTGAGAATTAAAAAAGGAGGGCGGACGAATACCTAAAACTTATTTAATTCAGAGTTCATGGAGCAAAACCTAGTCTTTTCTTCTCTCTTAGTAAAGTAATGTTGATTAGCTGACCGGTAATGATCTATAACCAAGCTCATGTTCAGTACTGCTGGCTTTGTCTGCTGACAGACTGCTGCACTTCCCCTATTTTAAAAACCACTGCCTGAAGTGTACGCTTGTACTGCACTGGGTAAGCTCAGCTTTTTGGTATTACATCAGTTCTGCTTTGTTGTGTAATAACTGATCTAAAGGAAATGCACAGTGCAGTAAGACTTTGTCAGCAGTGTTAGTGGTTTTGTTTGTTCATGTCAGTAGGCTCAGTCAGAACGAGAGTCTGCATTTATCCATGTCATACCCAGAAGCTGTGTACATTTAAGTTATTCCACGAAATCAAGTCGTACATGAGCTGATGGGCAATGAGACACGTCGTGCCAAGTTGGCTATGAGCCATGTATGACGAGATTGAGTGGAATAACTGTTTTATTCTATCTACATTCACTGGATTTTGAGAAATGGAACATTTTTTTATTTGAATTTTTTGCAAATTCGATCAATAAAAACTTTTATACAAAACATCCGACAATAATTTCCGCTTAGAATGTAAACAAACCGGTGAAATGACAGTAGCAATTTGTGCAAAATGCTATTATAATAATTCTTGAAAAATAAAAATAGGGCTGTTTTTCCTGTTAAATACTTTTATTCCATATTTTGTTGCTTTTTTTTGTATGTATTTTGTGGGGTTTTCTTCTTTAGGGTTTTTTTTTTTCTTTTGGTGGTTGGCAAACCAATTTAAAGGTGCATTACTGCCACCAACTGGGCTGGAGTGTGGAACAGGACTTTTTTTTTGGGGGGGGGGGCTATATTCTTTTAGCTATATCTCATCTCATTATCTCTAGCCGCTTTATCCTGTTCTACAGGGTTGCAGGCAAGCTGGAGCCTATCCCAGCTGACTACCGGCGAAAGGTGGGGTACACCCTGGACAAGTCGCCAGGTCATCACAGGGCTGACACATAGACACAGACAACCATTCACACTCACATTCACACCTACAGTCAATTTAGAGTCACCAGTTAACCTAACCTGGATGTCTTTGGACTGTGGGGGAAACCGGAGCACCCGGAGGAAACCCACACGGACATGGGAAGAACATGCAAACTCCGCACAGAAAGGCCCTCGCCGGCCACGGGGCTCGAACCCGGACCTTCTTGCTGTGAGGTGACGGCGCTAACCACTACACCACCGTGCCGCCCTTAGCTATTTCTGATTCTTTTAAATACTTGATAGCAATTTTTGGGGTTTTGTTTTCGAGTTATTTCATCCTCGGTTGGTTCAGCAACACGCTCTGCCATTTTGTTTTTCTCTACTGACGGTGTATGAGCTGATAACCTAGTAGTAGAGTAGCCAATTGGAGCGCGTGATTGCTCATATCCAGTGAATCTGGATGGAATAAATGTGAATATAACTGGTCTGCTCTTACAACCCCAGCACAAAACTCGAACTCTGCCTTGGCATTGATTGATTGATTTCATTATCCATCCATCCATTAGCCACTTATCCTGTTCTACAGGGTCGCAGGCAAGCTGAAGCCTATCCCAGCTGACTATGGGCGAGATACACCCTGGACAAGTCGCGCATAGACAAACAACCATTCACACCTACGGTCAATTTAGAGCCACCAATTAGTCTAACCTGCATGCCTTTGGACTGTGGGGGGAAACCGGAGCACCCGGAGGAAACCTACATAGACACGGGGAGAACATGCAAACTCCACACAGAAAGGCCTTCGCCAGCCGCTGAGCTCGAACCCAGAACCTTCTTGCTGTGAGGTGATAGTGCTAACCAATTGCACCACCGTGCCGCCCTGATTTTATTATACCACTTAAAATTTAATTCATGAGATTCGCACAGATGATAGCTTTGCTGGTAGTGGATGTCAAACTTGCAATTTACAGTTGGGGCAGAGAATGATGTCTGGGATTAATAAAGCAGTAAATGTGAGATTCTAATCTTGTTTTTAATCATCGCTCTTTTATTTAATTAGGCTGTTACATTTATACACCGGCTTGCTAGCCATCCGCTATGATGAGTTCCACCATCCTATTTGAAAATTTTTCTCCACTTTGACCACGGCTCGGTGTAAATCCTGTGAGTTCATGCACCATGACAGACTCGCACATATGCACTGAGCATTGGCCCATGAGTTGAATGTTATCTCGGACCATTTGCATGAAACACTTTCTACCTCTTTCTCTCTCTCTGTCTCTTTACCAGCCTGTGTTTTTTGTTCAGAATAGTGCTCAGGCCCACCATAAGCTTTACAGATGGCAAGCCCATGTCAAATACAAGGGTAAGGGTAGGAGAGGACAGTAGGGGAGGTGTTGATTTGTGTGTGTGTTTGTGGATAATGTGCGAGCGGAAACTGAACCTGATCTCTGAGGAGCTGTAAAGGCAGGAAAGGTAACCCACTGCTGCACAGACATTCAATTCCAGGTCCATAGAACACATCACTCTCTGTGTGTGTGTGTGTGTGTGTGTGTGTGTGTGTGTGTGTGTGTGTTTGTGTGTGATAGCGATTGCTTCGGAGCAATAGAGAGCGCTGGATTCCTGTACGTCCGAGATAGCTTCTTAGATGTATTGCTGCACGAAATACCATAATTGGATTAGAACACAGGCTAGATGAACATTTTCTGGTTTGAAATAAGCATGACTGGAAATACATTACGCATGTGATTTAAAAGCCTTGGGAAAACCATAATGCAGACTGCTACAGAAAGAAAAACAATGCATAAAATCTTGGCACCCTGGATTGTAATCAAATTGCTAGTAATGTACCCGGCACAGAAACGTCTGCATGTGTGGGAGTGTGCTTTACAAACGACACTATTGTGGAGAAAGCGAGCTTTGAGAGTGCTGGTGTGTGTACTGATCTGTGTGAGCTTTGCCTGCTGTGAGCTGTCTGAAGCAAGCTGCAGTTGTTGGAGAGAGAGAGAGAGAAAGCTTTATGGTAATGCTTAAGCCACAGAGGGAAGGGTGTTTCCAGGTTCGCTGCATTAGACTGCTGTCTTTCTTTGTTCCAGTACATTTCCCTCAGCTTTTAAAAGAGCTGGCTGAACATGCACACTATATACGCGCATACACACATATATACCTGTGTGTGCAGCCTTTGAAATGACTTCTTCATTATTAACGAGATCCAGATCGTTGCCACTGGTAACCTGCTCCAAGGCGTAACCAGGGCAGCCTTTTAAATCTAATAGCCTTTTAAATCAATGCTGTTTAAATCTGTGTCGGAACACATCTACATCTAAACTTTACTATCAATGAACTAATGAATCTCGTGAACCTCGCAAATCATGCACTGCATCACAAACACGAGTTCTAGCAAATGATCCAGAGAGATCTGGTGGGTGGATGATGAGTTTGTCTGGGTAGAAGCCAGCTGTAAGTAATACTCCACGTTCCCTCCCTCCCTCCAGAATGTTTCAACAGGCCAAAGGAACAGTTGAGGGTTATATTTATAAACCCCACTCGCCCACAGAGACATGCATACATGTGTGGTCACACCACAGAAACACCTGCTCTATACTGTGTATCTCGGTTCTGTTCCAATAAGCAGGAAAAGATTATAAACAGGACAATTCTGCTTTGAACTTAGACCCACCAGATTAAAAAATAATACACCAGTTTGTAGTGTTCTTCTGTTTTTTGAATGACTATAGCAGAGGTCTGCTGTGTGTAAGAAATAATGAGACTCGTCTGTCGATGTGAGTCAGTGCAGGGAGCTGGTGTCGCCGAGGCTCGATGAGGTCATGCACTTTGTTCTGAAGAAGCAGAAGGGCAGCACTGGTCAAAAAAGGGGCAACGGTAATAAGTGTGACTGTCAGCTGTTTAGAGGTCGAGTCAATAATTATGTGAAAATGATGTAATGCTGTTTCAACAGAGTGCACAGCTTCAGTTTTTTAAACGAAGCCATCTCAGCTTTACGCCTCCAGAGCGGCGCTGGGCCGGTGCTGACAAGCGCCTGTCACTTAATGAAACATTTCTACAGCGATGTCTGCATGGCCACAGGCGTACTCTGATACAGTGGAGATGCTCAGACTTGAAATAAGAACCATGAATAACTTCCATAAACTTGTGCGCACACATGTGCACGTACACACACACACGTATGATATCACACGGTTGTGCGAAGATATGAAGTTTATCTTCGAGTGGTGAACATATTCATGAGTGAGTGAAACAAATAAATATTTTTCAACACGAGAAGATAAACCTCATATCTTTGCGCCACTGTGTAACGTTCTTTATATTAAGTTAATCAAAAGAATTTTAATCCGCGTGTAGACTCATCTGTGTTGGTAAACGACATTATAGAGATTAAACTTTTGTTACAACACATGACTCGGACTTGCCCGGATTTTCGACTGGCTTACTCCAGTCCTTGTCAAGGAATGACCCTCTTCTTCCGACAGACTGTTGTATACCGGATTCCTTGCCAGGGAAAAACTTCCAAAGGCCAGTGTAGAGAAAGTTACATAGGAGAAACAGAACACTCGTTGAAAACCAGGTTCTCAGAACGCAAACGACCCAGCTCGACAACGTCCGAGGTGTCACAACACATTCATTTAGAATCACCAGGACATGCAGTCACGCTCGACACAATGGAAATACTAGACAGTGAACCAACTTTTTTCACTAGAGGAGTAAAAGAAGCCATGTACATCAGGGCCCTTCAACCGACTCTAAACAAAGACGGGGGAGGTTCCGGTTATCGACGACCTTTGATCCTCTGCTCCAATCGCATAAAGTCACGTGCCGGAAGCGCAGGGTCATTCCTTGACAAGGACTGGAGTAAGCCGGTCGAAAATTTGCGGAAGTCCGAGTCCTTATGTGTTGGAACAAAGGTTTAATCTCCTATAAAAGAATTTTAATTTTTAACCGGTTCACCATGTTGACAACACGGCGGGAAAACACTGGGAGTGAAATATCAGGAATTATTATCCATACAGGACACTTTTTCAGTGGAATAAAAGCATGTTCTATTCCCTTCTAGCGGGTTTCATTCATTTGGTTCGATAGCATGCGATATTGTTAGCATATCGCTTATCCTATGTGTATTACGTCACTACCCAATGGAGAATGAGCATTGAATACGGTTTACGATATTGCATGGTTGTCAAGACGACATGACGTCACACGTCGGAGATGTAAAACTTCAGCACTAGTAAGCGACTGTGACAGTTTGTAAACAAATATGGCCGCTAGGTTTGCTTCGTTAAATACGGAAGATTTTAAGAGAATATTGAAAGAGAAAGACGTGTTTAATACCCGAAAGGAATGTGTATGTATAATAATAATAATAATAATCTCATCTCATCTCATTATCTCTAGCCGTTTTATCCTTCTACAGGGTCGCAGGCAAGCTGGAGCCTATCCCAGCTGACTACGGGCGAAAGGCGGGGTACACCCTGGACAAGTCGCCAGGTCATCACAGGGCTGACACATAGACACAGACAACCATTCACACTCACATTCACACCTACGGTCAATTTAGAGTCACCAGTTAACCTAACCTGCATGTCTTTGGACTGTGGGGGAAACCGGAGCACCCGGAGGAAACCCATGCGGACACGGGGAGAACATGCAAACTCCGCACAGAAAGGCCCTCGCCAGCCCCGGGGCTCGAACCCGGACCTTCTTGCTGTGAGGCAACAGCGCTAACCACTACACCACCGTGCCGCCCAATAATAATAATGATAATAATAATATTGGCTGGCTTTTTTCATGGTATATCAGATATATTCCATTCAGCTACTCGTCTTCAACTTGTTCAATATCATGTTAGCTGAATGGAATATATCTGATAGACCACTCAACGCCAGCCAGTGTTATTTAAATGTGTCACTCTGATCCGCGATGTATTTCATATGAAAAATGCAAGTTTTTCAACACGAGAAGATAAACTTCATAGCTTCAAGCCAATGTGTGATTTTCTTTTTATTACATAGACACATTCACAAACAAAAATTACCTAAATTTATCAAAACGATTCATTGATTTCCTCATGAGTGACACGTCACGGTTTTTGTCCTCCATGTCTGAGGTGTATGAAAAATACGAGTGGTGTATTTCCCAGTAAAACACTCGTGTCCATATAATATAAATATCACACACACACGGTGCCAAAAATATCAGTCACATGTTCCCTGTAATTCCAGGCTTATCACTTGTAGTGTCTACGGTCTCTGGTTTCTAAAGCACACTTTGGTGTTGTACTCATTCTGCAGCCTGTTCGAGCCCACAAATGAATGCAAATTAATTAAAACGCAAATATCTGGGTCATAAATTCTAATCTAAATCAGATTAACGTCTTCTCTAGGATCAGGCCGATGTAAAACCAGGTTCTTGGGTTTAAAAGAATTGTCTAGTGTTTTCCAACTTTAATTTTTTATCTATCTGAGCGATTATCACAAACAAGAATTTCAACACGCCTCCATGTACCGAGGAAGAAAAAATGAACATCCGTTCTTTTCTCAGTCTCACCAGTAATGGAGGTCTAAGGGCAATGAATTCCATGAGTAAAGATCTCAAGAGATCCAACCATTATACTCTCACATTAAGGTCTTTGGATGAGGCAGACATTCTTATTGAGTTTTATCCAACCTTTCCAACATTGGAGTTAAAGTAATTCCGATTATTTCTACTTTCTCAAGGTTTTATGTTAGTCATGTCCCATCAGCCCAACATGAATCATATGCTTCCCTCTGTAAATGTAATTGAGTCTGTGAAAGAACGATTTAGATCTTGATTTTCAAATCCGACTAATGTATTAGTGAAAAGGTTTTGCAAAAAATACAACCGTTCTTAGATTTTCCATTGTAAGTGAAATAGCAATTAAACACATTTCTTCCTGTTTTCTCAATAAAGGCAAATAATAAGTGATCACTCTTACACAACAGATGGAGTAGATATTACACTGATAATGGTGGAAAAATTCTGGAGTATTCCTTTATTGATTTGATTTGTCAAAGTGGCTTTGCAAGTCTTTACACAGTGCAAAAGAAAGATCCACTTTTGTCTCCAAATCAAGTCAAAATGTCTCCCAGACCTGCTCACATGATCACTCTGTATCCTTCCCCATAGGAGGACTATGATCGCCTCCGTCCCTTGTCTTACCCCATGACGGATGTCTTCCTGATTTGCTTCTCCGTGGTGAATCCGGCCAGTTTCCAGAACGTGAGGGAGGAGTGGGTCCCTGAGCTGCAGGAATATGCACCCAACGTCCCCTACTTGCTCATTGGCACTCAGGTATTCTCCTTCACCTTTAACCCTTTCCCCAGGATTTCCTACGATGTAATTTAAATAAGCACAATGTTAAAGGAGAACTGAAGTCATTTTTAAACTTGCTTTATGTCTTAATTAACATGTTATTCAATTACATTTTCGGTTTTAGTAACCTTATATCGTGACTTGTATTGGCAACTAATTGCAATTAAATATTATACTTATCGGCCTATTTGGGTTTTTAGCAGTGTTGAATTTAGATCGTTTGGTCCACGGCAGGTGTCGCTTATCCGTGCGATCTTCACAAGACTTGTGTGAGACTTCAAAACGTGAAGTGTCCGCCAGGTGTCAGTGCCGCCATTTTGAAAACTGTTTTCCAAACTAAATATTGCACAAAAATGAGTTTAAATGACGATTACTGCCTACTTTCTTCAAACTTTCCTGATTGCTATCAAAACAAACAAAACTTCCGGCTTGATTACGTCAGCATTCGAAAGAAGGCGTGCGCGTCTTTTGACAACGTTGGCAGATGTTGGTCACTTTGATTTCCGCTGTACATTTTACTTCCGTCCTATGATGTCTCGCACAGGTCTCGGTGAATCTCGTTTATGGCCATTGCTTTAACATATGGACTGATATATTACATAGCATATTTCAAACACTCAACTTGCTATAGCAGTGACAAAATAGCGATCAAAAATGCATTCCTATATTTAATAAAATAAGAAATGGAATTTTCATCATAAATTTGCCTTCAGTTCTCCTTTAACTTATGTTAATTAGGGTTACACATCTTTCCTTTTGGTAAATCTTCATGGATAAAGTGCAGATTTATCTGTGTTCAGTTTAACCTCATAAGTGTTGCATAATCTCAAAGCAGAATTCCTCTAGATTCCAACGATACCAAACATGACTGTATGGCACACATTCTAGTTCACTATATTTATTGGGTGGGGAGATATAGAAATGGGTTCCGTCCGTCTGGTCACGTTTTCTTTTCCGGGTCATATCTTTAAAACTACTCAAGATATCTTCATGAAACGTTGTATACATATCAACTGTTTTATTATATCCATAGTCACTGGATTTTGAGAAACTGAGCATTTTTATTTTTTGCAAATTCGATAAATTAAAAACTTTTTATAATGTCCGACAATCATTTCCGCTTCAGTGGACTTCTTAAAAACTTATCCATGGCTGCACGAATTGACTTTTGGTGTTTGTATCTTTGTAGAAAGTGCCGTATTGCTGTCATGCCGAGGTGTACAATAGCTTTAGACGTTTTATTTAATTCTTTCTTGGACATTTCAATTATGTAATTTTCAAACTTCTTTGAACTTTTGAACCAGTCTAAAAAAAATTCAACAAATTTTAACACTTAAAGATGAAGAATGTAAACAAACCAGTGAAATGACAGTAGCAATTTGTGAAAAATGCTATAATTATAATAATTCTTGAAAAATAAAGATTCGTTCTTACCATCAAATACTTTTTCCGTATTTTGTTGCCTTTTTTGGGGGGTTTTGTTTTCAAGTAGACTTTTTATTTCGTTCTCGGTTGGCTCAGCAACACGCTCCGCCATTTTGTTTTTCTCTACTCGTGGTATATGAGCTGATAGCCTAGTAGTAGAGTAGCCAATCAGAGCGTGCAATTGCTCATATCCAGTGAATGTGGATAGAATAAAAAGTTATATAGTGTAGCCTGTATTTGAAGTTACGTAGTGGTGAAAGGGTTCAAGTGTCCTCTTGAGAATTTTGCTATCAGACTGCATTGCACTGCATGATATGCTTTATGTATCTGGTTATGGCTGTTTTTAAAGAAATCATGTAAACACTAGGCAACAATATTCAGCAGAGTTTGACACCAGGTTGATACCACTGCTATTGTGTAATTTCATTTAAAGTGCCAAAGCATAACAATAAACTACATTTTTGAGTGACTCTTTCATTGAATCTTATACCCTAGTCCTGCTGAATGCTCTATTCTGATTGGTCAGAAGTTGTTGAATAATTTTTTTTAATAATGGTAGTATTATATATATATATATATATATATATATATATATATATATATATATATATATATATATATTATAGTAGATCTGACTACAAGGCTAATCATAGGTTTATATTAATGCACGCTTTCTAATGGGTTATTATTTCTGTAGTAACAGCTCCTCACTTATCTCGCATATGCTCCAGATAAACAGATTAATGATGTCATCGTTGATGCTGCGAAGGTTTCTGTGAAGAAACCTTTTATTTAGCGTTGTTGGAGGAGTCTCCAGTGTTAGCATCAGCGGTTAGGGTGTTCTGTTACGTTTTTAGACGTTTAAGTTGGAGGGATTTTCATGTCTTGGTGACATGCTCATGAGGGAATGACCGTTTATAGCTGCTATAAGAAAGTGATAACAGGAACTAATTTGTTTTAAAGAATTTCCACAGTAGTAAATGGATAAAATGAGTAATATGTCATCCTTTAACAAAAAAAAAAGTAATTGTTTGTAAACTGGGGTGGTTATAAAACACTTGAAGAAAAAATCAACTTCAGGGTGGTAATAGTAACTCTGCTTCATATCGAGCTGCATTGCACCATCCTGTTGTTGACTTTACATTTTCCTGTCGTTCCTATAAATTTTGTAATAACATTTGTTATTTCAGATAATACAAAGAACGCTTAGAAGTTAAGTAAAAGTCTTTCTGGTTCAAAGTCATCTCCTGCATCAGCTGACATAAAACTGAGCTCAACTGATCTTTTGCCAGCTTTCATCTCCCCATGATATCAAGTGGAAAAACAGAGTGGTAAGGGATTGTAGGTCAGGACTATCACTTCTGGTATGTCCTTGTACACAGTAGCTGTCTCCCATAGCTCTAAATCAGTTTTTATTGCACGCTACTGTAATGGCCTAGCGGATCATTTCTCTGAAGGATGGTCTTCACACACCAAATATGGATCATATACTGTACATCACACATGGATTTATGTCGCTCAACGTTCTTGTCTTGTCTTGTTGTTCCCGCACAAACCGCCTCCATAAGTGGTTATACATGTCCAGATCGTCCACTTATATTTTAACACTGGCAAGCAGATCCTTAACTGCAGAGACGTCTTTGGCAGTTGTAACATCTGAGAGGAGTAAGTTCCATTGTGGGATAGTTCTTGGATATAATGAGAAGCGGTAACAGTCCTTGTTTGTCTGAATATTAATGCCTGGTCCCATGATACTTATAACTCTAACTACAACTATGACTATAAATAAATTGGTCCCCTGTAGTTTATGTGCTTGGTGGTCACACCAGACCGATAACGATACCTATAGCCCATGCTCGGGTTTATCCGTATCAGTGAGATTGCTTCTGGAGCTCTTTTTTTTTTTTTTTTTTTTTATTAATTTGAATTTTTTTAATTTTTTTCCCCCAGACCTGGACCTGATCCGATTTAAAAAAAAATAAATAAAAAATCTGACCAATCAGGTAATTGTTTACATGTGATGTTCTCTGAGCATGTGCTATTTTCCCCGGGTGTCTTTATACATCCTTGTTGTATCATGAAGTCACGGAATACAGATTCACAGAAAATAAAAAATATAATACAAAGCACGGATCTTTTCATGGATACGTGATATTTTCTGTGAAATCTCAGTAGTAATTTAATAAAGTAAACATATAAATGCAGGTAAGATATTTTAATTATAAACTTCGGCAGTCCAAACATTTTAATTGTTTTAGACGACTTCTTAATTTTTTAATCCGTGATGCATCATCCGTATGAAATCGGTAACCAATCTGTAATATACTGAACCATCTGTGACCAGTCCGTAAATTATTAGCATCCATGATGCATCCGTATTAAAATCCGTAACCACTCTGTATATTTCTGTAGTCCGTGACCTATCCGTGTTTTATCAACCACTGGAGTGTGTTCATGGGTTGTTTTGAAGTCCGAGCTGTACAGTATGACCTGGAATAATGTGCTACTACTTGGAAAAAACTTCCATGACTCTTCCTAAGTTGCATGCATTTATTTCCCTGAGTGTCAGGACCAAGTGATATTATAGTGGGGATTGTAGTTGTGGTGTTTCTGCTCCAGACTGGAACTAAATTCAGGCAGCGGTATAGTCATAGTTGTAGTTCTAGGTATAGTTATCGGTGCTATGGGACCGGGCCCTTATTGTCGGTTAGCTTATGATGTTGATTTGTTCATGGTTTGCTTCCATGGTTTCCAAGCACGTGACATACAAAATCGTCCCTCACAACGTATCCGCCATTATGTTTTGGCTGTTTTCTTAGTCTCTGTTTCATTTACTGCTTTGCAAGTTATTTTATATCCCCCCGCTGTTGTAATATGGTACACGTACTGTTTTATAGACCCCTTGTGCATAATGTCACTCAGCACGCGATAATTACAGCTGGGGTCAGACAGACACCGTCTTTCATGTAAGCAAGGCTTAATCTGTCTTCAATATGGTTAATTTTTGCGCTGTTTTTGCTTGTTCAAACAGAGAAATAGATAAAAGGTATTACTGTCTCCCTGCTATCAAGAAAAATGTTAACAAATAGAAGCAAATGCTTCAAGAACAACGAGGAAATGAGTGGTTAAAGAATACGACGAGAGGAGCTCAGCCTGAAAACTCCAGAGAAATTCACGATTGTATTTAAAATGTATTTTACAAAAACAGAAAGTCGGAAGTGAGGATGGAAGAGTTTGCTTAAGAAGAAAAACAATTATAAAAGTTATTGTCCATTAAAAGTAAAAAGTAACCAATGACCAAACTTAACAAACTTGATCAATAACCAAACTTCAAGTCAATGTGTGAGCTTAATTTTATGTTGCAATTCACAACTATTCTATGGTTTTCCTAAAAAAAAAAAAAAGTAGTACTCACAAAATAGGGGGCAAGTGGAAATTAACCCTCACTTGCCCCTCAGGGCAAGTGGGTTTAAAAGTTAATGCCGAGCCCTGTTAATTTGAGCATAGTTTTACACCAGATGCCTGCCCTTCCACAACCCTCCCATTTCTGGGCTTGGGAAACAACCATTCACACCTATGGACAATTGAGTAGCTAACCAGTTAACCTAACTGCGGGTCTTTGGACTGTGGGGGAAACCGGAGCACCCGGAGGAAACCCACACAGACACGGGGAGAACATGCAAACTCCACACAGAAAGGCCCTTGTTGGCCACTGGGCTCGAACCCAGAACCTTCTTGCTGTGAGGGGACAGTGCTAACCACTACACCACTGTGCCGCCTTTTGTTTGACTTGGCAACAGTTTGATTTCTGTGTTTTGCCCAGCTAAGATCATCTGATAACTCAGCCCCCAAAGTATGGATGATGTTTCACCTCCTGGAGCACTGTATCGCTTAACTTTTATCCTGGTGCTGTATGGATTTTTTTTTTCTTATGAGTCATTCACAAGGGGCGGCACGGTGGTGTAGTGGTTAGCGCTGTCGCCTCACAGCAAGAAGGTCCGGGTTCGAGCCCCGTGGCCGGCGAGGGCCTTTCTGTGTGGAGTTTGCATGTTCTCCCAGTGTCCGCGTGGGTTTCCTCCGGGTGCTCCGGTTTCCCCCACAGTCCAAAGACATGCAGGTTAGGTTAACTGGTGACTCTAAATTGACCGTAGGTGTGAATGGGAGTGTGAATGGTTGTCTGTGTCTATGTGTCAGCCCTGTGATGACCTGGCGACTTGTCCAGGGTGTACCCCGCCTTTCGCCCGTAGTCAGCTGGGATAGGCTCCAGCTTGCCTGCGACCCTGTAGAAGGATAAAGCGGCTACAGATAATGAGATGAGATGATATGAGTCATTCACATAACTGAGCGTTTGGATGGGTAAAACGTCATCTGCCAGGAAGATTCCCATTCTGCCATATTTGGGTTAGATTTTCCACCTGTCTGACTATTAGTCAAACATGGTGAGGCTGTAAATGACTTGCTCACTCGTACTGGGGGAGGGAGAGACCTGCTTAATGAGCATCGATTGTCCTTTAGAAGCTGCAGCCCATTAAATTAGGATGGATCCATCATTCGTGTTAAGTGATGTCACCTGTTGCGCAGGGAGAGGATGTTCAGAAGATAAGCAACATCACGACGGTCAGAAGCTCTGTTTAGGTCTGGGCAAGTTCTCACTGGTGTTGATAGTGTACCCAAAGAACATCTATACTAATATATGATCAAAAGTATGTGGACACCTGATCTGACCTGATTATCACACCCATATATGGGCCTTCCTCAAACTATAGCTGTAGCATTTACAATTTCCTTCACTAGAACTAAAAGGACCTAAACATTTTCTAACATGACAAGCTCCATGAAGACAAGGTTGAAATGGAAGAACTCGAATGTCCTGCACATTGAGATCCCGGACCTCAACCCCAGTGAAAACGTTATGGGATGAAATGAAATGCCGAGTGCACGTCAGACCTGACTTCACTAATACTCCCATGGCTGAATGGGCAAATCCCCACAGCCACATTCCGAAATCTAGTCAAACGCCTTCCCAGACGAACGGAGCTTATTATAACAGTAAAGGATGACTAAGTCTGGAACAGGATTTTCAACAAGCACATAGGGATGTGATGGTCAGGAGTCCACAAATTTGGCGATTTATAGTGTATATTAGAAGCAGTTTATTACGTAATCCCTTTCACATTTGGGCAAAAAAATGCATTGTTGCATTTTATTTTGGGGAAAAAAAAAGTCCCTTTTGTTCAGTTCTCAGGCTCAGATGTTCCATCCGTGGAACACTTTTCTGTTTACAATCTGATTGGCTGTCTAGAGTTCTCGGTGTCCATTTACTGGCTTTCAACAAGAAAACAAAGTGTTTTGGAGTAAGATGATACAGAAGCGTATTGCTGCCACACCGGGGCGGGAAGCACCAACGAGGTTGTAGCTCATACTGGCCAAGATGTCCATGAAATCTTAAATATGACAGGTAGCGCCACCATCTTGACAACTTTTATGCACATCCACTTGGGGAACATTGTGAGTTTGATGGAAATTCGATCAATCCTGCAGGAGAAGTAGCTATTTTTGTAAATTGTGGACGATGGACGGATGACGCGTGATCACTTAAGCTCATCCAGGCCAAGCTGGATGAGCTAATAAAAATGAGTATTGCGTAATAACGTGAAAAGTTTGTTATAACGATATATTTTTCACGTTATTACATGATACTGTTTTTTTTTTTTTTTCCCTGGTGTGGCAGCAATACGTTTCCGCAAGATGTAGTCACTGGACTAAAAAAAAATTAATTAAAAAAAAGTTACCAGAATTTCAGCTTATGAAGTTAAAAAGTGTTTTGTGAGAAGCTTTTAGTTGTGAGTAAACAAGATGATCTCCCATGTTTGCTGACAGGCTCTGACAGGCTGTGGGAAAGCTGTATAGTTGGTCATCTGCCATGTCGGTCAGATTGCTTCTTTTTGGAAAAGTAGTTGGTCAAGAAACAAAACGGACCAGACTCTAGCAAAGCTTGAAGTCTGACTTGCAGGATTACTCTTGTTCATTCAGCTCCCTTCACCAAAGTTGTGTAAAATCAGTGAATGATTTTTACTTAACAGCTAAAATCAGGATGAGTGTCCATGCCACCAGTATTCATCAGTTTCTTTTCAACATTTTAAATACAATAACAAGTACGTGAGTTGAAATCCTGATTAGCCAAATAATCAGAAACAATCATTATTCCAGTATATTTGTTAATGACTAACTTGGACACTGTCTCTTTCCATTGGTCCAACTTCCTGATCTTTCATGGTTGAGGTTGAGGTTACTGAATATTTTTAATTGTTAATTTACAAAGTACAAGAAAATTTAGAGAAAATTCAGCGTAGTAATCAGCTTAGGGACGTGAAAAGGAGAGGAGAGAGAAGAGCCATTAATTTCGGACGTTTCCATCTTGTATTTTTATTGCGAAGCCCACAGTAAAGCAACCTATAAATTCACCTGATCTACATTCGACAAGCAGTTAGACACACGACAGGCTGATTTCTGTCTGTAGTTTGCCCATGTAACTACAACTACAGCTCCTAAATCACTGTCATACTTCAGTGATCGTCTTAGCAACACTACACCCGAGTAAATTAAGCTGTGTATATTATGCAGATGTACGTTAAATTACATTACAGGCATTTAGCACAGACTCTTATCCAGAGTGATGTACGACATACCCAGAGCAGCCTGGGAGCAGTAGAGGGTTAGGTGCCTTTCTCAAGGGCAATTCCTGCTGGTCCAGGGAATCAAACCGGTGACCTTTTGGTCCCAAAGCTGCTTCTTTAACCATTAGGCCATGGGCTTCCTCTATTTTATTTAGATGTAACCTAAGGCTACTATCACACTGTCTCGTATCTTGCCACATAAGCAGCGTGTCGGTCAAATGCCAAGAAATGAGGTGTATTTTGTCCAAAATTAAAGTCCTGTAATGTTTCTGTGGCATATCTGGGGTTTGTATGGGTTTCAAGGGACGTAAAGTTATGGCGTACTGAGGCGTATGCGTGGCGTATGATGTGCTGCCGCGGCGTAACCGTTTTGTTCTTGTGTGTGACGTTGCTGCAGCGTACCTGCAGTGTTCACAGGTGGGTATAAAAGGGGGCCCCATGTTGCATTCGTTGTCATTCATCAGTCAAGAAAGCATCATGCCAGCGAAGAAGTCAGGACCCAAGAAGGGCAAGAGAAGAGGGCAGACATTAGCCGCATCCACCCAGCCAGCCCCGGAGCCACCTTCATTAGACACATCAGCTAAAGCGTTCACACGGTGTAATAGGTGTTTGAGCAATGTTTCTGCTGCGTAGCTTCCGTTTTTACGCTGTATGTATGACGTATCAAACCTGCTACGTATCCACGACGGATTTTTAAGTGTGGACTTAAAAAATATGCCGCACCCTGGCGTACAAGGAGATCGTGTCGCACATCCTAGAGTATTAGCTACATAAGCTGGCGATGCTGTGATGTTCCTTTCTTACTGCCATGTATCCTGATACACCGTACATACACATAGCTGAAACGCCAATGTGTGAACCAAGCATAATACACTGTACATCAGGGTGTGTAATTATACTTCACATATAATATGTAAAAGTAAGCAGTTTGATGGTTCATAAACAGAACATTATGTTCTTTCCAGCACTTGAATATGTACTTGTTTTTATAATCAGTGCATGTATACATTAGCGTATATGCTTTCCATTGACACCTCTTTTCAAGGCATGGATTTTAGTGAAACCGTGTGAAATGAATACATGTATAACACACAACTGCTGCACCTCCAGAATGTCTCAGAAAAGGCTGTTACTATTCTTGTACTTGAAAATGTCTAATGTTTTATATCCAGTGGTGCTTGAAAGTTTGTGATCCCTGTAGAATTTTCTATATTTCTGCATAAATATGACCTAAAAACATCAGATTTTCACACAAGTCCTGAAAGTAGATAAAGAGAACCCAGTTAAACAAATGAGACAAAAATTATTATACTTGGTCGTTTATTTATTGAGGAAAATGATCCAATATTACATATCTGTGAGTGGCAAAAGTATGTGAACCTCTAGGATTAGCAGTTAATTTGAAGGTGAAATTAGAGTCAGGTGTTTTCAATCAATGGGATGACAATCAGGTGTGAGTGGGCACCCTGTTTTATTTAAAGAACAGGGATCTATCAAAGTCTGATCTTCACAACACATGTTTGTGGAAGTGTATCATGGCAAGAACAAAGGAGATTTCTGAGGACCTCAGAAAAAGCGTTGTTGATGCTCATCAGGCTGGAAAAGGTTACAAAACCATCTCTAAAGAGTTTGGACTCCACCAATCCACAGTCAGACAGATTGTGTACAAATGGAGGAAATTCAAGTCCATTGTTGCCCTCTCCAGGAGTGGTCGACCAACAAAGATCACTCCAAGAGCAAGGCGTGTAATAGTCGGCAAGGTCACAAAGGACCCCAGGGTAACTTCTAAGCAACTGAAGGCCTTGCTCACATTGGCTAATGTTAATGTTCATGAGTCCACCATCAGGAGAACACTGAACAACAATGGTGTGCATGGCAGGGTTGCAAGGAAAAAGCCACTGCTCTCCAAAAAGAACATTGCTGCTTGTCTGCAGTTTGCTAAAGATCACGTGGACAAGCCAGAAGGCTATTGGAAAAATGTTTTGTGGACGGATGAGACCAAAATAGAACTTTTTGGTTTAAATGAGAAGCGTTATGTTTGGAGAAAGGAAAACACTGCATTCCAGAATTATAACCTTATCCCATCTGTGAAACATGGTGGTGGTAGTATCATGGTTTGGGCCTGTTTTGCTGCATCTGGGCCAGGACGGCTTGCCATCATTGATGGAACAATGAATTCTGAATTATACCAGCAAATTCTAAAGGAAAATGTCAGGACATCTGTCCATGAACTGAATCTCAAGAGAAAGTGGGTCATGCAGCAAGACAACGACCCTAAGCACACAAGTCGTTCTACCAAAGAATAGTTAAAGAAGAATAAAATTAATGTTTTGGAATGGCCAAGTCAAAGTCCTGACCTTAATCCAATGGAAATGTTGTGGAAGGACCTGAAGCAAGCAGTTCATGTGAGGGGAAAACCCACCAACATCCCAGAGTTGAAGCTGTTCTGTACGGAGGAATGGGCTAAAATTCCTCCAAGCCGGTGTGCAGGACTGATCAACAGTTACCGCAAACGTTTAGTTGCAGTTGTTGCTGCACAAGGGGGTCACACCAGATACTGAAAGCAAAGGTTCACATACTTTTGCCACTCACAGATATGTAATATTGGATCATTTTCCTCAATAAATAAATGACCAAGTATAATATTTTTGTCTCATTTGTTTAACTGGGTTCTCTTTATCTACTTTTAGGACTTGTGTGAAAATCTGATGTTTTAGGTCATATTTATGCAGAAATATAGAAAATTCTAAAGGGTTCACAAACTTTCAAGCACCACTGTCGGTATACTTTAAAAAAAAAACTTTAGTAAATGACAAGATATGAAGAGACTGAGATCCTTCCAGTCTACTATAAGGGAGCTTTTTAGGGCAAAGGGCAGTGTGTGTGTGTGCAGATGAACGCTAGCATCTGGCTTTGGCTCAGATATCCTGGAGCCTTATGCTCTAAAAACAAACCTCGACATATGGAATCCCATCCACCACCCTGGGAATCGAGATGCATAGACCACATGTGCTCATATAGTTAACCACTCGCTCCTCTTGCTGCCTCCATGAAAAGTTTTGGACTTGTTTAAAAGTGCTCTCAATTTTGAGAATGAGAACTGTAGTTGACCTCATCCCTCCCCTTACATGTTTCTTTTTTTTCTTTCTTTATTTTTTTTTCCTCCCATATTACAGATTGATCTGAGAGATGACCCCAAAACCATCACAAAGTTGAATGATGTGAAGGAGAAGCCCATAGTGACAGAACAGGGGCAGAAGTTGGCAAAAGAGGTAAGGCACAAAAAAAGGACAAGTCAAAACGAGTGTCGTGTTCGGATTGTCCACTAGTTCACTCTCTCATTATATAGTCTTCACTACATGGAGCACTCACTAGGGGATGAGGGAAGACAGCTGTTGATGCATTTCAGACACTAGGCAGATGTTACGCTGCTACATAATTATCTACTGGATATTTAACAATTATTCCACGAAATCGAGTTGTACATGAGCTGATAGCTGACGAGGTGCGTTGCACCGAGTTGGCTATAAGCCATGTACGACAAGATTGAGTGGAATAACTGTTTTATTCTATCCATATTCACTGGATTTTGAGAAACGGAGCATTTTTATTTTTCGCAAATTTGATAAAAACTTTATACAAAAAGTCCGAAAATCATTTCCACTTAGAATGTAATCAAACCGGTGAAATGACAGTAGCAATTTGTGAAAAATGTTATAATTCTTGAAAAAAAAACCATATATATGTTCTTACCATCAAATACTTTTATTCCATATTTTGTTGCTTTTTTTGTATTTTTTGGGGTTTTGTTTTCGAGTAGAGTTGTTATTATTATTTATTATTATTATTATTATTATTATAATACCCCCACTCCGAAGGAGGGGGATATACTGGTTTACCTCCGTCTGTCTGAAACACCCTTTTTCTCAGCAACCACAAATCATATCCACTTGGTACCAAACTTCAGCCTGGGGTTCTATACCTTATATACCGTTTTCAGGTCTGTCGCACATCAACTTCCTGTTTACTGACTTCATGTATTTACGAAACATAGGGTGGATTTTGATGCTATTTCAAAATGACAGTTTGCCAGGATGCTATTTGAAATCCCTGGGGAGAGACACTGCTCTTTACTTACTTGTTTCAGGGTTAATTATTTGTTGAAGTCAACATTCATAATAAGTGTCCTATTCCTTCAATTGCTTGCATTCTGATATAAGCGAGAATGGGGGGATACCGAAGTGAGCAGTAGCTCACAGTTGATCTTGTTTTGTCCTCGGTTGGTTCGGCAAAACCCTCCACCATTTTGTTTTTCTCTACTCATGGTATATGAGCTGATATCCTAGTAGTAGAGTAGCCAACCAGAGCGCACGATTGGATAGATAAATATTTTATCTGTATGTAAATTTATTTCTGTTTTTAAGAATGAGTGAGTAATCTTTTTTTAATCTCTCATTCTCATATATAAAATATGAATGAATGAGAGATTAAAAATCAAAGCCCCATAAAGCTGCCCGACATGATTGAAGTGGTGGGCAGAGCTGTCGGCACTCAGACTGTGGCTATTCAGAACTTGAACCGCAACATGGATAACATCATGGAGAAGCTTTCGGCTTTGCAAAGGAAATGGATTGATTCGGAGACCAGAATGGACAGAGTGGTCGTATAAAAGAATGCGTCTACTCGCCGCAAGACCAAACAATCCCAATCTTATCTGCTTTCGGCTCCCTCAGACAGCACTGGCCTCAGCCAAGGCCGTTGCTGGGACACCATCTCCCCCTGAAGGTCACTGCTGTGAGATGCTCTCGTATTCCTTCCCCCACTTCCCACGGTCGCCGCTTTTACCTCCAGTGTGACAAGTGGGTGCGTGACCAGCGCCATCATGGCTGCAGGAACGGATGGCTGCAGGAACGGATGGCTGCTTGCTTGCGCTGGGTTACCTCTACCTCCCCCCCCAAGTCCTGAGTTTTCATGTTGTAAAGTGTACTTGTGTTATTTTGTGTTGTGTTTTTTTAATGTTCCCACACTGTACTCCTCACAGGAACATAGTGTGGGGGTTGCTTTTTTTTTCTCCTCCCCTCTCCTTATGTTACTCTGTATTTTTTTTTCCTTTTCATCCCTGTCTTCCTGTCCTGTCTACTCCTCCTCTGTCAATTGTGTGTATGTGAGGACAGGTTGATGGTCAATTTCGCTGGTACTTGTGACTAGTGCCAATAAAGGGTTCATTCATTCATTAAAAAAAAAATCTTATTCTTAAATAAACAATAATAGTGTTGATAAATTGCTGTGGTATAAGAGGAATAAAACAAACTCCACCACATCAAGCATAATTTCCTTCATTTTCCAATAACCCCATATCCCAATGTGTTTTATTCCTTACTGCTAACAGTTAATGCAAATATGGAAAAAAGGGTTTTAGTAATAAGTCCAGGCTGTAAAACATAGAGCAGGGTTGTTCTGAATTCTAACCAGTGTGTGTGTGTGTGTGTGTGTAGATTGGTGCCTGCTGTTATGTGGAGTGCTCAGCCCTGACACAGAAAGGCCTGAAGACGGTGTTTGACGAGGCCATTATCGCCATTCTGGCTCCCAAGAAAGGTGTACTAAAGCGACGTCTCGGCCCACGGTGCATCAACTGCTGCCTTATCACGTGAGCATCCTGTCACACACCAGCTCAGGGACAATTCGGTGTCGGAGCTACAACACATCCCCTTAATGAAGGAGGGCGATTTAAAAAAAAAAAAACACAACCAGAGCGCAACCTCTCCATAAACAGACGACATAAAAATGGAAACACATTCTGGAGTAGGTGAGGGGGGAAAAACACAGGTATGAAATCTTTTACTGCTTAGCAAACAGGAGCAAATGTTACTCTGGGATGGATGGAGGGAATGAATGAATGAATGAGAACAAGGACAAAAAGCATTCGACGGCAGACTAGTGACCATGAAGGACACTAAACACGAATGAAAGGACACCAAAACATGTAACACAAAAGCACAGAAATGTAAAAACTTGGCAGGGGATGATAATGAATGGCACACTACAACCAACAATCCTGATGATTTGAAAACAGTCTGATTGTATTTCCAGTTTCGCTTCTGCAGGCATGTGTGGTCTGGCGAGAAAATCTAGAGGAAGATAAAGAGCACAACCAAACACCCCAGACATTTACAGAAACAAGACTTTTTGTCGAAAAAGGGAACCTGCGTCGTGGCGACATGGGATTGCAAAACGAATGCCTTTTACAAAACACTTCTCTTTCCAGTCTGGGTTTTTACATTCTTTATTTCCAAGAAAGACGAGACTGAAATGATCAAGTATATATATGTATAAAGCCACTGCAACTATTGAAGGGACAAATAATTTAAAACCTGAGGGGAAAATATACTTTATTGCTGCATTTGACCTCCGAGGACATGACTTAACAGAGCTGGTGCAAGCATGAGGAAGTTGCAGGGTGATGATTTATAACGCAGCCCTTGGACGCTGATCCAGAACATGGCCTGTGCCTGTAAGTTCCTGTCCTTCACTTGAGTTTGTAGGTGAGTTGCTTGCGATGCCAGCGGATCCAGATCGGAGCAACTAGCAGTCCTGCCAGAAATCCTCCTGTCGCCCCGAGGGAACAGGAAATGGGCCACACCTAGAGGGAGGAGCCACAGAAAAGCTGGAATCAGCAACAACCAATCAGCTCTGTAACTGCACAGCTCACCGGCTGCAACCAACAAGATCACTGTGGTGTTTTAATGGTCAACTTTCATACTCAAAGCTTTAAACTGTTTGTTTTTCCTTTTTTTTTTTAAAAAAAAAAATGCACATAGCTTTTGATTGTGTGTTTTTGAGGCCTCAGCTCTGATTTATTTTGCATTTTCAAATTCTATCGAGTACCGAACTTAAGCATCAATAGCTATTTTAAATGGATTTTATTGCACAGTAAATGCAAGCAGTGATTTGCGTGTTTTTTGCAGCTTCCAATATTAAGAGTTTTTAAAAGAAATGAACAAAGCTTTATGAATATTGTGGATTAAATACCTAGTGAGTTGCAAGTGGGGAAACTCCATGAAGTCGATTTTAAATGGTGCAAATTATTTTCTTAACGTAAAAAGGCTCCAACTCAGTGAACAGTGATTAATACTTTATGTACATTTTATCTCTAACTGATGTTTGCTCAACATAAAGTTGTGTTTTGTTTTCATAAAAGCTGTCTCTGTTTAATCTTATTGCCTGCTTTTTTTCTGATCGGAATGTATAAAAAAAAAAAATGTTGTGCTGAAGTGAAATTTGATCTAATCCTTGCTCATGTTGGTTACTTGACTTGATTTCGGTGAGATTTTACGAAATGACTAAATCTGTTATGGTCTGAGTATTAAATTGTTGTCATGAAAACATCTCAAGCCGTGACCTTTAAAGATAAAGGAGCGACGTTTCTGCTCTATGCTTTGATCCGGTCTTTATTGAACTCTGCAATGTTTAGGACTGAGATTTCACTAACAGTCAGAACTTTCCACTTTGGTCTCCTTTTGTCATGTTTAGCGGATTTACGGTAATTGGCTCCAGCTGTCTCATTACAGGAAACACTAGTTGATCCCATACATGCGATCTTCTATTTCCCATTTCTAAATCGAAGAAAGTCTACTTCGCTCTGTTAAAAACTAGATGATTTGAAGAGAGGCCCAAAATTAAAAAGCTTCAGCAAGATTGATTTTCTCAATTATCTCCTGAGCCGTGCTGGTGATACAGGCTCCATTACAGTGGCGTATCTTAGTGCTGAGAAATGCGGTTGTAAGAGTTAGAGCTCTCCACCTCTCTATGGGAGAAGATTCTCCACCGAGCTGTGCTCTCATTAGTTAAAGCTCAATATGTCATACTTGACCCTGATGAGGAACACGGTGTCTTTAGTGCTCGGTCTGGACGGGTGTGTGTGAGAGGGAGAAAGTAAGAACAAATGGGAGATTTCAGTGTGACATTTTGAGGGCAAACACCAGCCCCTTTTCTGATCGATGTCTCTGCTATGCATCAATAATTTAAGCTGCAGTGGAGCCCTTTAACGCTCGGAGAACTTTTAATTTTTCATGAACATCAGTTCATTCCTGACAAAATTTCTCTCCCTGGAGGCTATGACAGATTTGTTGGTCACTTCATGTCCAGTCGTACTTGCCCCCAAAGTTGTTCGCTACGTGACTGTAGTTACTCCACTGAATATGATGAATAATTCGCAAAATCGAGTCGGATATGTGCTGATAGCCGACGAGGCGCGTAGTGCTGAGTCAGCTAAGCCATGTACAACGAGATTAAGTGGAATAACTTTTTTTTTTTTATTATATCCATATTCACTGGATTTTGAGAAACAGCTTTTTTTTCCAAACGTGATGAAAAAAAACTTTATACAAAATGTCCAACAAAATAATTGCTGCTTAGAATGTAAACAAACTGGAAAAATGACAGGAGCAATTTATGAAATAGTATAATAATCATTATTATAAATTTTTTTTTAAAGATGCATTCTTACCATGAAATGCTTTTATTCCACTTTTATTGCCTTTTTTCATATTTCTGGGGGTTTTGTTTTCAAGTAGAGCTTTTATTTTGTCCTCAATTGGTTCAACCACACGCTCCACCACTTTTCTTTTTTTTGGTGGTTGGTAAACCAACTTAAAGGTGCATTATTACTGCCATCGACTGGGCTGGAATGTGGAACAGGAGCTATTGGGGACAAAAGCTATATTCTATTTAGCTATTTCTGTTTCTTTTAAATACTTTATCAAGTGATATCTGACTTGATGCGCTCCACCATTTTGTTTTTCTCTACTCATGGTATATGAGCTGATATCTTAGTAGTAGAGTAGCCAATCAGTGCACGCAATTGCTCATATCCATTGAATGTGGATAGAATAAATGCTGCGATCGGATTCCTCTGAAATCGAAACCTGATATTATCTCTGACGTTGATGTTACATCTTTAGCCACTTGGCCTGAATAGGAACAGAGCTAAAGTCGAACGATTCTAGTCCTCTGTAACGTTTCTGGAGTGAATCGTAGAATCAGGTCACTCGCAGGCCATTTGGGAATGTTGCTTCTTTAAAGAAAACTGCTGAATGGGATAAAATTAGAAGCTTGTTTTGCGTACATAAACCCCTCAAATAGCACAAGATAAAGAAGAACAGAAGTATACACACAATCATATGATAATCCGGTATTTTACACTTTATAATGAAGTCGAAGAAAACATCTTTGCAGGGTTCTCATACCCAAGTTATTTTCAACTTTCTAATGGTGGAAACAACCTCCCATAGGGACACTTCTCTTTTAAGTTTCCGTTTTTCTTTGCACAAAAGTCAAGTCTCAGTGACACATATCGAAATATTTCTGAACACTAAAAGTGAAAAACACTCAACATCACATACATGTCAACCTTTGGTCAATCAAACCTGTATAACCAACCTCCAAAATCCGTATTTCCCTTATAAAATCCGTATAAGATGCAAATTAAAATACTTTACCTAAAATTTGAATGATAATTAACAATGATTGTGGCAGCGGGGGCGTGGTCAAGCGCCGGTCTGTGACAGGAGGGCGGAGTCAGGGAAGGTAAGTGGCAGAATCATTACACCTGACGGCAATTAACCTGTGTTTGTGTGTCTTCCCAGTGACCGCGCCCTATTTAAGGAGGGAGAGCGAGAGCAGAGGGGAGCTTCCCTGGACGAGACACTAGTGTGTCGCAATAAAGCCCTGTGTTACACCTGATCTCTGTCCTGCCGTCCTCTGTGCTCCACCCACATGTTCGAACTGGTTACAATGATATATCCCAGTTACTTTTTATTCAGTATTAATAACAATAAACCTTCAGAATGAATACAAAGTACTTTTCCAGTCTCACCTATGAAAGGTAATCCCATGTGATCTCGTTTGGACGGTAAACCTGTTGGTACAGTTAAACGCAGCACATGAACGAGGCATCTTTATTCTCGGCTACGGTCTAGACGCTATACCAGAGACGGTTGAAGAATCTCCACTTTGCCACATCCAATATGGATGACGTATGATTCTACGCAGAAGGCGGCGTCTATGTTTATATGTCTATGACTTCACGGTTGGCGGGATTCTCGCAATGCGGTGTGCGCATGATCAAAAGTGGAACGAAGTCTCGCTACCACAAGATAACGCGCGATTTCATAAGACTCTTTACTGGCTGTCTGTGCTGTACAATACGTTTATCATCGTGGGAATTGATTATAACTCTAAATAAATACTGAAGTTTTTTTAAAGAATCCGTATAACTTTATTTATACGCCCGTATACTACGTTTATTGAATCAAATCCGTATAAAATACAGACATTCCGTATAGGTTGACATGTATGACATCAGCACATCTGCTCCACTATACACATTTTATTCAGTGTTTACGGCAGTGTTGTCTGTTGCTCCTAAATGGATACTGTGTGTGTGTGTCTGTCTGATTCTGTACTGACCTGCCAGGGTCTGTCCCAGTCAAGAGGAATGGGGAACGCTCCAAGCCAAGCTCCAACCACGCTACAGCCAGTAGTAATCTGAAGTGAGGTGTCCCACACGGACATGGCCCTGCAACAGGCACACACTTTTTACTAATAAAACACTACAATCGTGGTTAGCGCTGTCGCCTCACAGCAAGAAGGTCCTGGGTTCGAGCCCCGGGGCCAGCGAGGGCCTTTCTGTGTGGAGTTTGCATGTTCTCCCCGTGTCCGCGTGGGTTTCCTCCGGGTGCTCCGGTTTCCCCCACAGTCCAAAGACATGCAGGTTAGGTTAACTGGTGACTCTAAATTGACCGTAGGTGTGAATGTGAGTGTGAATGGTTGTCTGTGCCTATGTGTCAGCCCTGTGATGACCTGGCGACTTGTCCAGGGTGTACCCCGCCTTTCGCCCGTAGTCAGCTGGGATAGGCTCCAGCTTGCCTGCGACCCTGTAAAAGGATAAAGCGGCTAGAGATAATGAGATGAGATGAGATATTCAAAAGTCTAATGGTGGCACCATGAGGTTCATTTTTTGCCAAAAAACGCTTATTTTATGTTTTCGCGTAAGGTTTGAATCACAGTATTGGACTCCATTTATTGATTTCTTGTGACCCAGAGATCATGTTAAGAACCTTTGCAAGGGATTGAGAAGCATTAATGTGATTCATAATACATTTGTATTGTTTAAAAGTAGTTGAACAATGATTCAATGGACAGCTAAAACTCAAACTGTGCTTGATAATATATTTAGAATATGTACTAAAAATGTGTATCTAAGATATTTGGTATACTCTATAAGGTGCCATAATGTTTCATGAAAAGTGATCGAAATTTTGTCATAAGTCACAAAATAGCAGCTTTTTCCATAACTTTGAGCTCCTGGTGCCACCATTAAACTTTTGAATATTGTCAAAATATTTCACCCAGTGTGTTTTCTTACCAAAAGGAACATAAAAACAAAAAAATGCATCATAATCGGAGGAACTTTTCATTTTTAGGGGGCAACTGATGCACCCTAGGCTCCAGCTACCTAAATGTTTATGCACAAGCACTAAAAAGTGACATTTTTAATAATATGTCCCATTTAAGGTCCTTTGGTCGTTCGTCATTGCCTTATTTATTTAGGGAAAATCTACTTGTTTTTCAGACTGATGCGTTAATCCCATTAAAGGAGAACTGAAGTCATTTTTAAACTTGCTTTATTTCTTAATTAATGTGTTATTCAGTTACGTTTTCGGTTTTACTAACCTTATATCGTGACTCGTATTGGCAACTAATTGCAATTAAATATTATACTTATCAGCGTATTCGGTTTTAGCCATGTTGAATTTGGTTCATTTGGTCCACGGCAGGCGTCGCTTATCCGCGCGATCTTCACGAGACTTGTGTGAGACTTCGAAACGTGAAGTGCCAGTGCCGCCATTTTGAAAACTGTTTTCCCAAACGAAATATTGCACAAAAACGAGTTTAAATGACGATTACTGCCTACTTTTTTCAAACTTTCCTGATTGCTGTCCAAACAAACAAAACTTCCGGCTTGATTACGTCAGCATTCGAAAGAGGGCGCGCGCATCTTTTGACAACGTTGGCAGATGTCGGTCACTTTGATTTCCGCTGTACATTTTACTTCCGTCCTACGATGTCTCGCACAGGTCTCAACGAATCTCGTTTACGGCCATTGCTTTGACATATGGACTGATATATTACAGAGCATATTTCAGACACTCATAATTTGCTATAGCAGCGACAAAATAGCGATCAAAAATGCATTCCTATATTTAATAAAATGAGAACTAGAATTTTGATTAAAAAAACTGCCTTCAGTTCCCCTTTAATGCAGGTGTTCATCATTTGGCTTAACTGATTACAGCTTTAGTTAACTAACTAAATAATGAATTAAATGTCTGTTTAGGAAAACTTAAGTGAAATGGAAACTTCCCTAATGATATGTATTTACCACATTTCACTGCAGGTAAATAAAAGTCAGAATGTTTGTGTGTAAAAGAGACAAACATCCTGCAGTACATACAGTTAGGTGGAGATAGCAGAGCTGTATAAACACTGCGTGTTCTTGAGCCAGGCCCATGTAAATTATATTTTCTCAAAACTATACACAACCTTGACTCAGAAAGTGGACCTCGCTTGTCCAGTAGGACTTCATGGATTTTAAGTGTTAAGCTGTGTTAAGTTTATATTTGAGTGACCTGTAATATTTACAAGCTTCTACAAGTCATCAGTACCTGAAACTTGATACATCATGTGTTAACCGTTCTCAAATGTCTGTATGGTTCAAGGTCTCCACCTAGTGGCACAGAGATCTCATCTCATCTCATTATCTCTAGCCGCTTTATCCTTCTACAGGGTCGCAGGCAAGCTGGAGCCTATCCCAGCTGACTACGGGCGAAAGGCGGGGTACACCCTGGACAAGTCGCCAGGTCATCACAGGGCTGACACATAGACACAGACAACCATTCACACTCACATTCACACCTACGGTCAATATAGAGTCACCAGTTAACCTAACCTGCATGTCTTTGGACTGTGGGGGAAACCGGAGCACCCGGAGGAAACCCACGCGGACACGGGGAGAACATGCAAACTCCGCACAGAAAGGCCCTCGCCGGCCACGGGGCTCGAACCCGGACCTTCTTGCTGTGAGGTGACAGCGCTAACCACTACACCACCGTGGCACAGAGATATTAAAAATAAAATAAAATAAAAAATGAGCAGCTGCCTTTCTTTGATTGCTGTATGAGAACTGCTCATGGAAACACTGGATCATGGTGGATAATGCTATATCAGAGAAGAACTTGAAGAGGAAACTGAGAAACTACATATTCAACAGTCGTGACGAATACCAGAAAGTATCCTGCAGAAGGGGAATGCAACATGAAACTGTATTGCCAAAAGTATGTAGACACTTCCTGCCAAAAGACAGCTAGGATTGCCTCCAGCTTCCACTGCAACCCTGATAGATAAACTGTATAGATTATGGATGGATGGATGGATGGATGGATGGATGGATGGAGATCACCACACCCATGTGTGGGCCTTCCGCAAACATAATTGTCTCGAATGTTTTTGTATGCTGTAGTATTAGTACAGTGTCTTGCAAAAGTATTCATCCCCCTTGGTATTTGTCCTGTTTTGGAACATTAAAAGCTGGAATTAAAATGGATTTTTGGAGGTTAGCACTATTTGATTTGCACAACATGCCTACCACTTTAAAGGTGAAAATTGTTGTTTTATTGTGACACAAACAATAATTAAAATGAAAAAAAAAAAGAAGAGAAATCTGGAGTGTGCAAAGGTATTCACCCCCCAAAGCCAATACTTTGTAGAGACACCTTTTGCTGCAATTACAGCTGCAAGTCTCTTGGGGTATGTCTCTATTAGCTTAGCACATCCAGCCACTGAGATTTTTGCCCATTCCTCAAGGCAAAACTGCGCCAACTCCTTCAAGTTAGATGGGTTGCGATGATGTACAGCAATCTTCAAGTTATGCCACAGATTCTCAATTGGATTGAGGTCTGGGCTTTGATTAGGCCATTCCAAGACATTTAAATGTTTCCCTTTAAACCACTCCAGTGTAGCTTTAACAGTACAGTATGTTTAGGGTCACTGTCCTGCTGGAACGTGAACCTTCATCCCAGTCTCCCAACCTCTGGCTGACTCAAACAGGTTTTCCTCCAGAATTGCCCTGTATTTAGTGCCATCCATCTTTCCTTCAATCCTGACCAGCTTTCCTGTCCCTGCAGATGAAAAATATCCCCACAGCATGATGCTGCCACCATCATGCTTTACTGTAGGAATGATGTTCTCAGGGTGTTGGGTTTGCGCCACACATGGCATTTCCCATGATGGCCAAAAAGTTACATTTTTGTCTCATTTGACCGGAGAATCTTCTTCTATGTGTTTGGGGAGTCTGCCACATGCTGTTGGGCAAACTCCAAACGTGTTTTCTTAAGCAATTACTTTTTTCTGGCCACTCTTCCATAAAGCCCCACTCTGTGGAGTGTATGGCTTAAAGTGGTCCTATGGACAGATACTCCCATCTCCACTGTGGATCTCTGCAGCTCCTTCAGTGTTATCTTTGGTGTCTTTGTTGCATCTCTGATTAATGCCCTCCTTGCCTGGTCTGTGAGTTTTGGTGAGCGCCCTTCTCTTGTCAGGTTTGTAGTGGTGACATATTCTTTCCATTTTGCTATAATGGATTTAATGGTGCTCTGTGGGATATTCAAAGTTTGGGATATTTTTTATAACCCAACCCTGATCTATACTTCTTCACAACTTTGTCTCTGACCTGTTTGGAGTGCTCCTTGGTTTTCATGTTGCTTGCTTAGTAGTGTTGCAGAGTCGGGGTCCTTCCAGGACAGGTTGATTTATACAGACATCATGTGACAGATCATGTGACACTTTGATTGCACACAGGTGGATCTTAATCAGCTAATTATGTGACTTATGAAGTGAATTGGTTGGACCAGCTCTTATTTAGGGGTTTCATATGAAAGGGGGTGAATACTTATGCACACTCCAGATTTCTTGGGGGGGGTCCCCCATCTTAATTATTGTTTGTGTCACAATAAAAAAAAATTTCACCTTTAAAGTTGTAGGTATGTTGTGTAAATCAAATGGTGCTAACATAAGTAACATTTCAGTTACAGTTAAACGGGCCTCACTCAGTTAAAACTGGTTTACAGCAGGTTCTTGTCTTGCAGCACATAAAAGACAAAAATCAAATTGACAGTACAAACAAAACCAAACATAATTAAGGACGTGAACAGAAATAAAAACAATACAGGCAGCTACATACATAGACACTGAAAGGGGAGAGGATCGAAGCAATAAACCAACCAACCTGACCAGCATGAGAATCTCTCAATGATTGCAGGTGTGACTATCAAACAAAGTTTATACGCCTTTTTAAAATGTGTGATGGATGGTAGTGTTCTAATGTGATCGGGGATCTCATTCCAGATTTTGGAGTCTGTATGAAAAAATTCTCTCTGACCACAGATATTTTTATAAGCAGGTATTGAAAGAAGTGTGTGCGTTACTGATCTAGAGTGGCAGCTACAATTATCGACACCTTAATGATCTTTTGACCGTTGCAAAAGTAGAAAAGACTTTCAATATGTAAATTGCGCATGAATAATTACTCAAACTTCCACTGGGAAAAACTGAGTTGATTCCTGATTACTTAGCATATCAGATCACGTGACACCGTTCCACAATTATCGACATCCAGATGATTATTAATAAAAAAAATAAAAATAATTAAAATCGGTCTGTGGTATCAAGTTAACAAAATAGTTATTTAAAATTTGTTTTACATAGACATATTTAGTACAAAATCTCTTTTATATAAATATATCGATATCAGTGCTTACGTAAATGAGGAAGTAATTCTAATGTTTGTAAACAAATGAACTGATAATGTTTAACCTGCGTCAGAAAATCTTTTTGTTCCACTTTAAGTATTTTCGTAGATCACATTTTGTTAATCATTCGTTGCTGTTTGTATTAATTTCTAGTTTTGTAGTTTACCAATAAATGTCAACAGGGAATTGATATTGTAACCACATGAAAATCCAGGTCAAAGTCGCATGTCATTCCTCGAACCAAAATATAAAATGTCTACTGATATTGTAATATGTGGTAGATATTTACAACAAACTGCAAAAAAAATTCTGAATGGAATAGAAAAATCTCAATATTTCAAGCATGTAATTTTTTTTTATATGCTAGGAATTTAATTCTGGTCTAATTATAGAGTATTTGGAATTCTATTGCAATAAATAGAATCCCAAATACTCTATAAACATTCCATTCTGTTATGAATCAGAAAAAAATATATATTATAATATCCCAGAACTTGTTTTTTTTTAAAAAGTACTTCATCTACTTCTTCAATGTTACACAAAGCTCGATCCATAACAGTTGTAAATGTCACTTAATTCCACAGGGTGTCGATAATGTTGGACACCGGTGAAAGTGATCACTATTATTGACACCTCACGTGACTTCTCAAATGCGCGTTTAGATACAAAATGGTGACTGTCAAATGAAAGACTAAGAAACAAAGTAGGTTTCGACAAGTAGCCCAAGAGCATTAGCTCAAAATTGAGTCCAACCCGGAACAAATTAGTAACAAGCTGAATTTTTCAGAATATGTTCAGAATACCCTTAGGAATAACATACTAAAAGTCCCCAGGAAGCCACCTTGTGCTCTCTGAGAAATTCAAGATGGCGTCCAAAATGGCCGCCGATTGGAGATTTTTCAATATCTCAGGGATAAAACATAATATAAATGCAATTAAAATGTTAAATTATATGTTCTCTCATACAAGCAATGCAAATTCACCATTGTCACACTGTTAAAATTAAAATTAACCAAGATTACAAGGTCATTAATGTGGAAATTACATGGAATTTGATGGTTGACATGATTGACAGATTAGCTTAGTAGGCTACCTACATACATGAACATAATGTAAGACAACAATTAGACATCAATTTCCTTAATATTTAGTGCATCTTTAAGCTTTGATAAAATATTAAAGGGAAATTAAATTTGAGAACTCTACAGGGACGTCACTAGGTTTGAGAGACAGGGGTAGCTTAGCACCCAGAGGAGAAAAGGTATTGTGCGCGCGCAGCGTGCGCCGAACATTTTTCAGAGCGCCTACTAAGGCTGTCAATCAATTCATTATTTCAAGAGCATCACACCTTGGGGACACACTTCCCACCATTTCTATTCTATTTTAAAATTGCTTTCATCATTTAATTGCTTGCTGAAGCAACTTCACCAGCTAACAAACCCAACTCAATGGAAGCCCGCACCGCGCCTGCTGCAGAATGCCCGCGTAGTATTTTAAGTCCTACTAGCCTACCACTCGACGTGACGCTTGACACAGAGCCAATGAGGAGGAATCATAACGATATTAATAATATTGCATTAAACAATAAATAAGCAAGCAGAAACTGTTGTTCGGATTAACTTGCGTTCTTGATGGCTCATGTTCAGTGCTTTACTGCCTTTGTTTTTTTTGGGAAAAAAAATAAAAATATAAATAATTTAAAAAAGGGCAAAAAATATAGGGTGGCTTTGCCATAAGATAGGGTGGCTGGAGCTACCCTAAAATGGGTCTGGCGACGTCTATGGAACTCTATCTTCTAAAACTACAATGGCAAGCTGTTTCAGTCCACTTCTTCAACATTCCGGCGACTTTCATGACAAAAAGATCTGCCTCAATAAAAGCTCTTGCTTATAAACAATGAGTAGACTTAAACACTTCTCAGTGCCTCAGTTGTAATGCTTGGACCTTTGTTGTACCATCAGTGAAGTAGGGAATTTATTCAAGCTTGTTTAAGGGTGGAAAAAAATTAATCTTTGAGTTTCTAGCGCCAGTCTTTACTACTAGCAATGCCAGTGTGTTCAGACAAAAAAATGACTAAACTCAGCATGACCTTTTAAAAATGACTGAACTCAGCATGACCTTTTAACATGCCATTTTTCATTTTACACCACCAATTTACTTTAATTAATATTAATGAAAATAAGTGCTCCAACCCCTAGTAATTGTGTTTGTTGTTTTGTGAACAGAATAGGATGATACGGAGTGAATGAGTAACCAATGGATCCACACTATACACAAATATACTGTTATAATAATGTTAATACACAATGTAATTAATACACACATGTTGGAATTTACTCTCCTACCCTACAAAACATATATTCTGACCTTTTAATTGCATTAATATTTTGTTTTGGGCCTGAGATATGGGCAGATCTCCATTTGGCGGCCATTTTGGACGCCATCTTGAATTTCTCAGAGAGCACAAGGGGGATTTCCGGGGACTTTTAGTATGTTATTCCTAAAGGTATTCTGAAATTTTCAGCTTGTTACTAATTTGTTCCGGGTATAACCCTATTTATTACTCCTGGGCTAAAGGAGATCATGAAATATCAGTGAATCTGATGAGAGCATGGACATGTTTTTACTTTCCACCATGCTTACCTGCCATGATAACGTCTGGGTTTTCCTCAACTTGCTGATCGTGCGAAAGAAAATTCCATCTCAGGTAACGAGCTGTGTCATCAGACGACAAGATCAAAGGGCGAGGCAGGTCTTCCAGTTGATTAATTAACCAATAATAACTGTTGTAACTGAAACTCACTTTTGTAAAATTGTTTTTTATTGGTAAATCTGAAAAGGTGTCGATAATTATGGACTGTCGATAATTGTAACCGCCGCTCTAGTAATGCACCCCTGTTGTATGTTGTACAAAAAGCAGTACATGCTGGTGAGGGACAGCTGGTTTGAATCTGAAAATAAAGTGTAATAGCATGACTGTTTATGCAGTTCTGAAAAGTCATGGTATTTGAAAATGTGAGGGCAGTACAGTGATGATCAGCCGGAAGACCCGCCTCGCCCTTCGATCTTGTCGTCTGATGGCACAGCTCATTACCTGAGATGGAATTTTTTTTTAGCACGATCAGCAGTTTGAGGAAAACCGGGATGTTATCATCGCAGGTAAGCATGGTGGAAAGTAAAAACATGTCCATGATCTCATCAGATTCACCGATATTTCATGATCTCCTTGTCGAAACCTACTTTGTTTCTTAGTCTTTCATTTGACAGTCACCATTTTGTATCTAAACGCGCGTTTGAGAAGTCACGTGAGGTGACAGTAATAGTGATCACTTTCACCGGTGTCCACCATTATCGACACCCTGTGGAATTAAGTGACATTTACAACTGTTATGGATCGATCTTTGTGTAACATTGTTGAAATAGATGAAGTACTTTAAAAAAAAAAAGTGCTGTGAATATTTTTTTTTTCTGATTCATAACAGAATGGAATGTTTATAGAGTATTTGGAATCCTACTGCAATAAATAGAATTAGACCAGAATTAAATTCCTAGCGTATAAAAAAATTACATGAGTCCAACTAGGAAGTTTATGGTGGATCTTGTACGCTCTATGATAGTCTTGCTATTGGTTCAGTAATTTCCTTTGTGGTAAGAGACCAAATTACAGTTGTGGTCAGAAATTTATATACAGTGACATGAATGCCATCTTGGATATGAATGTCATGGCAATATTTGGGCTTTCAGTAATTTCTTTGAACTGTTCTTTGTCTGTGGTAGAATGTACAGCATACATCTATAATTTAAAAAAAAAAAAAACACTAGAATTTGGTGCACAAGTTTTAATTTTCTTTGGGTTTTCGGAACTCAACACCGGGTCAAAATTATACACACAGGGTCAAAAATGTACATACGCTCACTTAGATTTTTAATTCAGAGGTGCTGAAACTTCCAAAATATCTCTTATCTTGCCAAGGCCTCTTAACTTCCTGTAAGTGATCATGATTGACTACCGCTGGTAGCTTCCCTGTGCCTTCATAAAAAGGGTTTGTTTACAGCACTCAGTGGACTGACCAATACACAGCAAAATGGGAAAGTCCAAGGAGCTCGGTGCAGATCTGAGAAAGAGGATCGCAGATATACACAACTCTGGAATGTCTCTTGGAGTCGTTTCTAAACAACTGCAAATTCCAAGATCAGTTCAAACAATTGGATGCAAGTTATTGTGAGGTGTAGTCACTTTGCCAAGCCACTTTGCTTCAAGAAAACCCAAACTGTCACCCTCAGCTGAAAGGAAATTGGTTTGGATGATCAGGAACAACCTAGGAACCACCATGGCACAGCCCTGCCATGAACTGGAAGCTGATGGATCACTGTCTACAGTTCAGATCACCATGGACTAAGAGGCTGCTATCCAAGAAATAACCCCCTGCTTCAAAATTGACACCTTCAAGCTTAACTAAAGTTTGAAGCTGACCACACGGACAAAGAAAAAGCCTTCTGGAGGATAGCTGTATGGTCAGGTGAGACAAAGATTGAGTTGTTTGGCCACAATGATCACCATGTACAGAGGGACACTGTACCAGCTGGTGGTGGTGGTAGCAGCATCATGCTCTGGGGCTGTTTTGCTGCCAGTGGAACTGGTTCATTGCACAAAGTGGATGGAATAATGAAGAAGGAGGACTACCTCAGAATTCTTCAGCATAAACCATCAGAAACTTGAACATGACTTGGGAGTTACAACATGACAATGAACCCAAACACGCATCAGAGCTGGTTGTGGAGGATAAAGCAGGCTAACATTAAGCTTCAAACAAGTCCTGACTTCAACCCTATTGAAAATATATGGACTGTGCTTATAAGTCGAGTCCATGCCAAGAAAAAAATAAAAATAATAATAATAATAATAATAATAATAATAATTGAATTCTACCAATTCTACCATGAAGTGTTGTGAAATATCCAACCAGAATTCTGCCAGAAGCTTGTTCATGGTAAACAAAAATGTTTGGTCAAGGTGAATCTTGTGAAGAGACATTTTACCCAAATATTAGGTGTGCTGTATGTATATTTTTGACCCTGTATGTATACTTTTGACCCTGTGTTGATTTCAGAAAACCCAAAGAAAATTAAAACCTGTGCACTAAATTCTAGTGCTTTTTTTCTAAAGATGTATGCTGTACAATCATTCTGACACAGAAAAAGAACAGTTCAAAGAAATTACTGAAAGCCCAAATATTGCCATGACATTCATATCCAAGATGGCATTCATGTCACTGTATGTAAACTTCTGACCACAACTGTACCTTGCATGACCTCCCTAATGCTCTTGTTGCTGAATGAGCAAATTAATGGGAATAAATCTGGAACGGGGTGTTCATAAAGCACGCATGGGTGTGATGGTCAACTGTCCCTAAACTTTTGGCCATATAGTGTATATGTGAAAAACAGCACCCACCCATCTCTACTGAAAACCCGGATCCACGCCTGTACATTTGGACCGAGCATACACAGACACCTCAGTGTGGTGAGAGTAGAGAGCAGTACAGCCAGAGAAAACGTCTCCAGAGCCAACCTGCACAACAAAAACAGTATTCAGTTCAACACTCAGTTATCCACACTTTATTCACACTGGTTCTGCTGCTAATTTAAAATGTAGTTTTTCTACCATGTTGGTTACGGTCAATATGGCCGGCTACTCCCTGTGAACTTGAAAGGGATACAATTATGTTGATTCATTTTAATTATAATTGACCACATTTGAATTTGGCCCTGAGCATCTTCACTATACCACTGTGGTGGGATCGGTTTCGTTAAAACTTTCAGGATTTTACAACACTACAGCGTTACAAGACATGCTCATTTTCAGAATCAACCAATATACTAGTGCATCTCAAAAAATTAGAATACCATGAAAAAGTTCCTTTTTTTTCATAATTTAATTCAAAAAGGTAAACGTTCATATATTCTGTATTCATTACATGTAAAGTGAAACATTTAAAGCCTTTTTTGTTTTAATTTTGATGATTATGGCTAATAGCTCATGAAAATCAGAAATCCAGTATCTCAAATTATTAGAATATTCCCTAAGATCAATCAAAAAAAGGATTTACAATACAGAAATGTCCAACTTCTGAAAAGTATATTCATTTATACACTCAATACTTGGTTGGGGCTCCTTTACCATGAATTACTATAGCAATGCGGTGTGGCATGGAAGTGATCAATCTGTGGCACTGCTGAGGTGTTATTGAAGCCCAGGTTGCTTTGATAATGGCCTTCAGCGTATCTGTATTTTTGGGTCGGGTGTTTCTCATCTTCCTCTTGACAATACCCCATAGATTCTCTATGGGGTTCAGGTCAGGCAAGTTGGCTGGCCAATCAAACACAGTAATATCATGGTCAGCAAACCATTTGGTAGTAGTTTTGGCACTGTGGGTAGGTGCTAAGTCCTGCTGGAAAAGGAAATCAGCATATCCAAAAAGCTCGTCAGCAGATGGAAGCATGAAGTGCTCTAAAATCTCCTGGTAGATGGCTGTGTTGACTTTGGACTTGATAAAATACAGTGGACCAACACCAGCAGATGACATGGCACCCCAAATCATCACAGACTGTGGAAACTTCACACTGGGCTTCAAACACCTTGGATTCTGTGCCTCTCCACTCTTCCTCCAGACTCTAGAACCGTGATTTCCAAATTAAATGCAAAATGTACTTTCATCTGAAAAGAGGACTTTGGACCACTGAGCAACAGTCCATTTCTTTCTCTCCTTAGCCCAGATAAGACACTTCTGACATTGTCTCTGGCTCAGGAGTAGCTTGATATTAGGAATGCGAAAGTTGTATCCCCTTTCTTGAAGATGTCTGTTCGTGATGGGTCTTGATACACTGACACCAGCCTCAGTCCACTCCTTGTGAAGCTCTCCCAAGTTCTTGAATCAACTTTTCTTGACAATCCTCTCAAGACTGCGGCCATCCCTGTTGCTTGTGCACCTTTTCCAGCCACCCTTTTCAGCAATGACCTTTTGTGGCTTACCCTCCTTGTGGAGGGCATCAGTGATCATCTTCTGGACAACAGTCAAGTCAGCAGTCTTCCCCATGATTGTGGTTGTGTGTACTGAACTAGACCGAGAGATACACTGTGTTCATACTGTTTTACTCAAACTTGAAATGAAATATTCTAATATTTTGAGATGGTTTTTTTTATGTTTTTGTACTGTATGCCATACTGATTAAAATTAAAATAGAAAAATTATTGAAACATTTTAGTTTATGTGTAATGAGTCTATAATATTTTCACTTTCTTAAATAACTGATGGAAAATATTGAACTTTTTCACAATATTCTAATTTTTTGAGATGCACTAGTACATCTAATCTTTTCTTTAAAAATAGGTACCCTGTGGGTCCATGTGGCTACTGCTTATAAAATTGTTTTCTGATACCATGTCCATACAATAAACATAGCATATATACAGTGGTGCTTGAAAGTTTGTGAACCCTTTAGAATTTTCTATATTTCTGCATAAATATGACTGAAAACAACATCAGATTTTCACACACGTCCTAAAAGTAGATAAAGAGAACCCAGTTAAACAAACGAGACAAAAATATTATACTTGGTCATTTATTTATTGAGGAAAATTATCCAATATTACATATCTGTGAGTGGTAAAAGTATGTGAACCTTTGCTTTCAGTGTCTGGTGTGACCCCCTTGTGCAGCAATAACTGCAAATAAACGTTTCCGGTAACTGTTGATCAGTCCTGCACACCGGCTTGGAGGAATTTTAGCCCATTCCTCCGTACAGAACAGCTTCAACTCTGGGATGTTGGTGGGTTTCCTCACATGAACTGCTCGCTTCAGGTCCTTCCACAACATTTCCATTGGATTAAGGTCAGGACTTTGACTTGGCCATTCCAAAACATTAACTTTATTCTTCTTTAACCATTCTTTGGTAGAACGACTTGTGTGCTTAGGGTCGTTGTCTTGCTGCATGACCCACCTTCTCTTGAGATTCAGTTCATGGACAGATGTCCTGACATTTTCCTTTAGAATTCGCTGGTATAATTCAGAATTCATTGTTCCATCAATGATGGCAAGCCGTCCTGGCCCAGATGCAGCAAAACAGGCCCAAACCATGATACTACCACCACCATGATTCACAGATGGGATAAAGTTATAATTCTGGAATGCAGTGTTTTCCTTTCTCCAAACATAACGCTTCTCATTTAAACCAAAAAGTTCTATTTTGGTCTCATCCGTCCACAAAACATTTTTCCAATAGCCTTCTGGCTTGTCCACGTGATCTTTAGCAAACTGCAGACGAGCACCAATGTTCTTTTTGGAGAGCAGTGGCTTTCTCATTGCAATCCTGCCATGCACACCATTGTTGTTAGTGTTCTCCTGATGGTGGACTCATGAACATTAACATTAGCCAAATGTGAGACAGGTCTTCAGTTGCTTAGAAGTTACCCTGGGGTCCTTTGTGACCTCACCGACTATTACACGCCTTGCTCTTGGAGTGATCTTTGTTGGTCGACCACTCCTGGGGAGGGTAACAATGGACTTGAATTTCCTCCATTTGTACACAATCTGTCTGACTGTGGATTGGTGGAGTCCAAACTCTTTAGAGATGGTTTTGTAACCTTTTCCAGCCTGATGAGCATCAACAACGCTTTTTCTGAGGTCCTCAGAAATCTCCTTTGTTCGTGCCATGATGCACTTCCACAAACATGTGTTGTGAAGCTCAGACTTTGATAGATCCCTGTTCTTTAAATAAAACAGGGTGCCCACTCACACCTGATTGTCATCCCATTGATTGAAAACACCTGACTCTAATTTCACCTTCAAATTAACTGCTAATCCTAGAGGTTCACATACTTTTGCCACTCATAGATATGTAATATTGGATCATTTTCCTCAATAAATAAATGACCAAGCATAATATTTCTGTCTCATTTGTTTAACTGGGTTCTCTTTATCTACTTTTAGGATTTGTGTGAAAATCTGATGATGTTTTAGGTCATATTTACAACCCCGACCCCAAAAATATTGGGACAAAGTACAAATTGTAAATAAAAACAGAATGCAATAATTTACAAAATCTCAAAAACTGATATTGTATTCACAATAGAACATAGACAACATATCAAATGTCGAAAGTGAGACATTTTGAAATTTCATGCCAAATATTGGCTCATTTGAAATTTCATGACAGCAACACATCTCAAAAAAGTTGGGACAGGGGCAATAAGAGACTGGAAAAGTTAAAAGGTACAAAAAAGGAACAGCTGGAGGACCAAATTGCAACTCATTAGGTCAATTGGCAATAGATAGTTTTCACTGATGTCACGGCATTCCGGGAAACGCCCCCCAGCCGCCATCTTGGGGGGCAAACAAAACGGACCATCGCCACTACCGGCTACGTTATCTCGGATGAATTTATGAAGTTATATAGTCAGTTTTCTAAAATAAAGATCAATGTCGGCAAAATCAAGCAAACAGAAGTATATAGATACATTAGACGACATCTCACGACAACGGTATGCAGCCAAACTGGCCTTGATTGGGGGAATTGACCCCTACGAAGTGGACAAAGATGCATTTTCAAGTGACTATGCAGGGCTGCCAAAGCCTGAAACTGCCAAAGCCTGCTCCAAAGCCTGAAACTGACTTCATCAAACTTTAAAGGCTGTCTGATATATACAACTTTATATATTCACAGCGCGCCTTTTGGCGGATGCCGCCTGAATCGCACAGATTCGATTTTTTTTTGGGGGGGGGGGGGGGGGGGGGGGGAGGGGTTGGAGTGTCTGATTATAATTTCAAAGTAAATTCTGTATTAAAATTACTAAATAAGCAAATCCGTTACAGTCCATGAAACAGGAAGTATAAGGATGAGAAAAAAACAGTTTAAATCGGAAAGCTGCGCACATTTGTGCAGTCCTGCACACGGCTCGGGCTGCGCAAATGTGCACAGCTTTCCGATTTAAACTGTTTTTTTCTCATCCTTATACTTCCTGTTTCATGGACTGTAACGGATTTGCTTATTTAGTAATTTTAATACAGAATTTACTTTGAAATTATAATCAGACACTCCAATGCCGCCCCTAAAAAAAAAAATCGGATCTGCGCGATTCAGGCGGCATCCGCCAAAAGGCGCGCTGTTTGCATCCCAAACACAAATCAAATCATACAGAATAGACCTAAAATGTTTTTCAAAAATGACCCTTGCGTGAGTGAAGTGACAAGTTTCAAATAGAAACGTGACAAACAAGCGATATTAAGTGTACATTACAATGTAAACGTACACTCAGCGGTTCCAGTTAGGCATCCTCCAGAGATTGTTCACATGATGTCTTGGTTTCCAAAAACAAACTTAAACACAATTGATTGTTTATTTAAACAACTTACCACTTATAAAATGATCGGAGCAGACTTTGCTGTGTTTGGAAGGCTGATAATCCTTGCGGTTGATTCTCGCAAGCCATAGATTTCTCCTTTGTATGCCGAGTTTGTTTGCTCGCCTTCGTGCTCCCGTACAGTGGGAATTCCATAAAAGCTCCGCTTGACTTCATCATCTGACCTATTACGACAGCCGTGAATACAACAGGTGTGCACCATTGCTAGCTTTAAATAGCCTGCTTGGGTTCTTTTGAAGACTTTGTACTCGTGCGTTACAATGTGTGCTCAGTGACCCGTACGGTAAGCTGGACCCCCAAGATGGCCGCCACTAGAGAATCCCCGACTCTGTGACGTCATGTGAAAACTATCTATAGGTCATTAACATGACTGGATATAGAAAGAGCATCTTGGAGTGGCAGCGGCTCTCAGAAGTAAAGATGGGAAGAGGATCACCAATCCCCCTAATTCTGCGCCGACAAATAGTGGAGCAATATCAGAAAGGAGTTCGACAGTGTAAAATTGCAAAGGGTTTGAACATATCACCATCTACAGTGCATAATATCATCAAAAGATTCAGAGAATCTGGAAGAATCTCTGTGCGTAAGGGTCAAGGCCGGAAAACCATACTGGGTGCCCGTGATCTTTGAGCCCTTAGATGGCACTGCATCACATACAGGCATGCTTCTGTATTGGAAATCACAAAATGGGCTCAAGAATATTTCCAGAGAACATTATCTGTGAACACAATTCACCGTGCCATCCGCCGTTGCCAGCTAAAACTCTATAGTTCAAAGAAGAAGCCGTATCTAAACATGATCCAGAAGCGCAGACGTCTTCTCTGGGCCAAGGCTCATTTAAAATGGACTGTGGCAAAGTGGAAAACTGTTCTGTGGTCAGACGAATCAAAATTTGAAGTTCTTTATGGAAATCACGGACGCCGTGTCATTCGGACTAAAGAGGAGAAGGACGACCCGAGTTGTTATCAGCGCTCAGTTGAGAAGCCTGCATCTCTGATGGTATGGGGTTGCGTTAGTGCGTGTGGCATGGGCAGCTTACACATATGGAAAGACACCATCAATGCTGAAAGGTATATCCAGGTTCTAGAGCAACATATGCTCCCATCCAGACGATGTCTCTTTCAGGGAAGACCTTGCATTTTCCAACATAACAATGCCAAACCACATACTGTACTGCATCAATTACAGTATCATGGCTGCGTAGAAGAAGGGTCCAGGTACTGAACTGGCCAGCCTGCAGTCCAGATCTTTCACCCATAGAAAACATTTGGCACATCATAAAACGGAAGATACGACAAAAAAGACCTAAGACAGTTGAGCAACTAGAATCCTACATTAGACAAGAATGGGTTAACATTCCTATCCCTAAACTTGAGCAACTTGTCTCCTCAGTCCCCAGACGTTTACAGACTGTTGTAAAGAGAAAAGGGGATGTCTCGCAGTGGTAAACATGGCCTTGTCCCAACGTTTTTGAGATGTGTTGTTGTCATGAAATTTAAAATCACCTAATTTTTCTCTTTAAATGATACATTTTCTCAGTTTAAACATTTGATGTCATCTATGTTCTATTCTGAATAAAATATGGAATTTTGAAACTTCCACATCGTTGCATTCCATTTTTATTTACAATTTGTACTTTGTCCCAACTTTTTTGGAATCGGGCTTGTATACAGAAATATAGAAAATTCTAAAAGGTTCACAAACTTTCAAGCACCACTGTATGGGTGTAATGTTCAATGCGGAGTTTCCCAAAATCATCGCAGCACAAAGATCATCATTAAATGGTAGAGCAAGCAGCACAATGAACACACCCTCTCAGAGTGAAGACACTCTTACAGGCTTTTGGGAAACCCACCACAGGTGTCTCCAAACTTTAGGCAATATAGTGTAATACTCACTCCAGAAGAGGTGCCCCATACAGAACAACCACGATGTGGAAGAAAAGGCAAGACAGCAGAAAATACACACAGGATCTAATCAGTCGAGACAACTGAAACAAAGAGAAATATACACAATGGATATAACATGCAAAGATTTTTTTTCCCTTTTGAAGGTCTTGAACATGAATATCTATACCTTATAGCTCAGTGTGTGTTTCTTTGTTGGTGGACTGATGCCAAGAAGCCAAAACACAGCAATGTTGACTACAGCAACACAACCAGAAACAGAATAGAGCCACACCAAATGTGTCGCATACACCGAGAAGTTTTCCACAGTGATCGCAGGCATCAGGCTTCCCACCAACACAGAGCCGGCGAGGAGGGCATGAGCTGATGCCATGCCTCTAATCTCCATTTCCCACATGACTCACACAGGTCTGGTTTTAAAGAAAAGACATTACATAGATGAATTTATTGGCCTTCTTGTCTTAAGTTAAAACAACACGCATAAGCACGGTCTCTCTGCTTATCTAGTGCGCCTAAGCTTAAGTTGCCATTCATATCTGGTACTTATGTAATATTTAATGGTAATATTTAATTCTCTTCCTAAAGACGTGAGAAACTGTACCAGTTTAAATGAACAATATAACCTCAATAAAAAGTTCTTTTTTAATCGATCACATAAGAAATGCTCATAGTTTTGCGCCGCGTTATGATAATCATTATTATTGTTTTTTGTTGCTGTATGCTGTTTTATTTAGTATCTATGTTTAGATTTCTTTTAGATTGTATACATGTATCATATTTTCCCTTTTTTTCCTAGAATTTTTGATTATATCCTTATTCTATTTCTTTAGTGTGTCTTTATCTTTGTTACCTCGCCTGGTACGGAGTCCACCAGGGGGTGAGGTATTGTTTTCGGTCGGGTTTCTTTGTTTCTTTATTAACAATATTACGGGAAAACAGCTGGATCAATCTTCATGAAACTTTCAGGATAGATGGGCGTTGGTCTCAAATAGAACCTCCAACGTTTTGAGGGTCATCCGGTCAAGGTCACCAAAAAGGTCAAAATTGTTTTTGTTGTGGCTACTGCCTCATATCGAGGCGCTAGCCACTACATCATCATGCTGTAAGAATGTAAGAGTGTAACGATTGCGCACTGCGCATGCACATATACGTTTCGATTAAAATGGCCGGTGAGCATATACAATTCGGTTGACCATTCGAAATAAATGGACTAAAGAAATCGCTTTCAGACATGTTTATGCTTACTACAGATGGAAAGTGCATTCCACTGAGCTCTAGCGATGGGCCATTTCCGGGAAATAAGAGTTTTTCGGTCATGGCGACAGCGTGTGTTTGTCAGCCTCGGTTCAGAGGTTTCAGTTTCGAAAACTGTAAGAGGTAGAATAATATAAAGTACAGACACTTGGTATATTTTACTTCTGTGATTACCTCATCTCATCTCATTATCTCTAGATGCTTTATCCTGTCCTACAGGGTCGCAGGCAAGCTGGAGCCTATCCCAGCTGACTACGGGCGAAAGGCGGGGTACACCCTGGACAAGTCGCCAGGTCATCACAGGGCTGACACATAGACACAGACAACCATTCACACTTACATTCACACCTACGGTCAATTTAGAGTCACCAGTTAACCTAACCTGCATGTCTTTGGACTGTGGGGGAAACCGGAGCACCCGGAGGAAACCCACGCGGACACGGGGAGAACATGCAAACTCCGCACAGAAAGACCCTCGCCGGCCACGGGGCTCGAACCCAGACCTTCTTGCTGTGAGGCGACAGCGCTAACCACTACACCACCGTGCCGCCCCTCTGTGATTATTAAATTGTTCATTTTTGGATTACACTTCATTTTTGTTGCTACTGCCTCATAGGAGTATATATGCATGCTATATTTACTGTATGGACATGGGATCAGAAAACAATTTTATTTATAAGCAGTAGCCACACTGACCCATAGGGCATCTATTTTTTTTTTCGCAATATCTTCCTTCATATTCATCATAAGTGTTACCAGGTGAGGTTTGTTTCGCCTAACAACACTTGTTTATAGATTTTGCTTTGCATAATACTAGTAAACCATTATTATTATTATTATTATTATTGATTGAATAAATTAATGTGTTCTGAAATGCAAGAAATAGCAAGATTAGGGTGAATAAACCCTACATGTTAACATTTATGTTATTATTACTTATCAATTTCTCACAAAACATCTCTTGGAGCATGCTCAGTTATTGCATATGATGAATGTGTAATGCATTTAAAATCAAATCATGCAGATAAATGATATATGTATAATATTATGTGTATAAAATAATAATTGCAGTGAATACACCACACAGGGAAACTTAGTCATTAGTACTGTACATTACAGTGTACTTACATACAGCAGGGAAACAAACACTTCTTCTGCAGCTACTTTGTTCACTTTAAACCTGTAAAAAAGAAAAAAAAAAGCTCTTGGTCTTTGTAGCCAATTTAAATGATCATCCGAGTCGGAAAAAAAGGTCACAAAAGACCTTCAGTTGTACATTTCATAAATAAGTAAATAAATAAATATGCTACAGAAAGAGAAAGACGGCACGAGCGAGTTAATTTTGGTCGCGCTCTTCCGGCATCATGAGGTCACGTGACCTAAAATGGCGACATCCAGGTGGTCAAAACTCCTCAGAAACAAAATAAAAGACTCTGCAGACAAATGAGTTTTAACATGTTAATATTAAGCGCCATTTAACAGAAATGCCTGAGGAAATCATTAACACATCCTGTATAATTTTTTGATTGATTGATTGATTGATTGATTGATTACTTTATTCTGAACAATAAAGAAGAAAGATATAAAATAAAAATTTAAATAAAAAATACAATAATCAAAACATCATCATAAACAAACAGAATAGCGTAGCCACAAGGCAATAACATAACAATGTTCAGAAAGGATTAGGAAGAAGTAATAACTTATCCAATCCTAACCCTCTATACCACCACTAATCAAATGTCACTTTCCACCATAATAAACTATATATACAAAAGAAAACAAAAGCAATAAACAAAAAAGAAAACATACCAACATGGTATAATATCGACCAAATCAAATCTCATCTCATTATCTCTAGCCGCTTTATCCTGTTCTACAGGGTCGCAGGCAAGCTGGAGCCTATCCCAGCTGACTACGGGCGAAGGGCGGGGTACACCCTGGACAAGTCGCCAGGTCATCACAGGGCTGACACATAGACACAGACAACCATTCACACCTACGGTCAATTTAGAGTCACCAGTTAACCTAACCTGCATGTCTTTGGACTGTGGGAGAAACCGGAGCACCCGGAGGAAACCCACGCGGACACGGGGAGAACATGCAAACTCCACACAGAGAGGCCCTCGCCGGCCACGGGGCTCGAACCCAGGACCTTCTTGCTGTGAGGCGACAGCGCTAACCACTACACCACCGTGCCGCCCCCAAATCAAATCATATATACAAATACTTATGTTATGCATATAGACACGCATACAGTACATACATATACACATACCTATAACTATACACTAAATACAAGAAGACCAGTCACAGACTTACTCTCAATTTCATCATCACCTATATAGTCTGCCTGTCCTCATTCTCATATATTTTTATTAACATGTTTTTATATAATTTTTTAAACAGTTTTATGTTGGTGCTATTTTTGAGTTCATTTTACAGACCATTCCACAATTTCACCCCACAGACTGTTATGCACATACTTTTCATAGTTGTTCTAACATTTACTCTCTTAAAATTCATTTCCCCTCTCAGGTTATACCCACCCTGCCTTTCCATAAACCTATTTTGTACCTCACCCGGAAGAAGGTTATGTCTTGCTTTATACATAATTTGTGCAGTCTTGTGTTTAACCAGATCCGTGAATTTCAGTGTGTGCTTTTACGAATAATGCGTTTGTATGCTCAAGATATCCCGTATTATTGACAATTCTTATTACTCTTTTTTGTAATGTGCATAACGGCTGCAGGTTAGATTTGTAGGTATTACCCCATATCTCCACACAGTAGCTCAGATATGGAAGTATGAGTGCATTACACAGAGTATGTAGTGATTTATGGTCCAGAATGTGTCTTGATTTCCCCAAAATTGCAGTAATCTTTGCTATTTTTGCTTTAACATGATTAATATGCGGTTTCCAGCAGACTTTATGATCAACAATCACACCCAGAAATTTTATTTCATACACTCTTTCTATGGTTATGTTGTCAATTTTAATTTAGCACTCACACAGAGAATAATGTGATTTTTTTTTAATTAAATATAGTCCAGTACTCGATATTGATGCAAACCGGCAGTTTAAAACATCTATCTATCTATCTATCTATCTCCATTTGTAATCTCGCTAAATCTTTGTTGTTGTTTTTTAAGGAAAAAAAATTATGAATTATTTTGAATGTGATATTTTAGTGTTTGTTCTTAACTGGGACTTGTATTTTGAAAGTTGTGAACCGGGTGCATTGTGTAGTTTTCAGATTCGGAATTAAAATCCTTTAATTGTTATTCCACAGAGTTCAGCGGAATTGGAGTTTCCAGCTTCAGTCTACTGTTGTTTTTAAGCTCGATCTTGTTTTACAACTTTACGATGGTTTGTAAAAAATGTACGTATATCTTTCTTTTTCTTCTGAATTCCGGTGGTTTAGCTTCAGTGTATTCGCCCCGTCTTCGGTTGTTTACATTTGTGTCGAGTTCATGGCGAAGTTAAAACCGTCAGTAACACAATCCCGACATGAAGCGCCTCAGTTCGGCTTTTCACGGCACTCTGAGGAAGGATTAGTTCTGATGGTCCTTTTGGTGATTAGTGATGATTGTCCTTCTGGTGATTAGTTCTGATGGTTCTTCTGGTGATTAGTTCTGTTTGTCCTTCGGGTCATTAGTACTGGTGATTAGTTATGATTGTCTTTCTTGTGGTTAGTGCCGGTGATTCCTAGTACTGATGATTAGTTCTGATGGTCCTTCTGGTGATTAGTGATGATGATTAGTTCTGATGGCCCTTATGGTGATTAGTGCTGATTGTCCTTCTGGTGATTAGCTCTGATGGTTCTTCTTGTGATTAGTTCTGTTTGTCCTTCGGGTCATTAGTACTGATGATTAGTTCTGATGGTCCTTCTGGTGGTTAGTGATGATGATTAGTTCTGATGGTCCTTCTGGTGATTAGTGATGATGATTAGTTCTGATGGCCCTTATGGTGATTAGTGCTGATTGTCCTTCTGGTGATTAGCTCTGATGGTTCTTCTTGTGATTAGTTCTGTTTGTCCTTCGGGTCATTAGTACTGATGATTAGTTCTGATGGTCCTTCTGGTGGTTAGTGTTGGTGACCATTCTTCTGGTTATCTGTGGTTGGTAGAAGAGAGCAACTGGACTTGCTTGAAAAGTCTTGAAGACGTTTCGCCTCTCGTCCGAAAGGCATCCTCAGTTCTGTCTGTCTTCAAGACTTTTCAAGCAAGTCCAGTTGCTCTCTTCTACCAACCACAGATTACTATGTACCTGGATGACTGAGTATCTTCACAGATATGTTTCTACGCACTTTGGGATGATATCCCTTCGACTGGTGCGGGAGTATGAGAGGACTTCCAGAAAACTGGCAGACATCTTAGCCAGAGAGGATCATTCATTTTTGTCAACCTGGAACGACCATCACTGAACAGAGGTGGGTGTCTATGACATCTATCAGCCACCTACAATGCAGCCATCAGCATTCTGATTCGGATTCTGTGATGATCCATGAGAGGATAAATACTTGATACTCCCTATTAGACAGACAGAACTGAGGATGCCTTTCGGACGAGAGGCGAAACGTCTTCAAGACTTTTCAAGCAAGTCCAGTTGCTCTCTTCTACCAACCACAGATTACTATGTACCTGGATGACTGGGTATCTTCACAGATGCATTCTTCTGGTTATTAGTGCTGACGATCCTTCTGGTGATTTCTTCTGGTAATCCTTTTGGTGATTAGTGCTGGTGATACTTTTGGTGGTTCTTCTGGTGATTAGTGCTGGTGTTTACCATCTGATCTGTGACACGATTAAACATACTAAAGACAAAAGGAATTAAAACCCGCTGCAAACGACTACCGGAAATTAACACGTCACACGGTACTAATGATAAGAATTATTAAAGGAAAACTGGGATAGCGTTCTCTTAGAATGACTGACATTTTTAGAAATTAAATTTCTAATGTTCTGTGAATCTGCTCTGCTGAGTTAGTATAGATTTAAACATGCAGAGCCTTGATTTGATTTAGCGAGTCAGAGTTTCTTCATCTACTTTAAATTAGTTTACAGAAGTCAAATGAAGAGTCCAGTCAAAAACTTCAAGTTCGGACTTTCCTTTAAAAAAGCTGTTCTCTTTAATAATGAGATGAGATGAGACAAGTGTTTGGTCAACTTTATTCACACTTGATGATTGAGCTAATACGCTGGGGGCTAATACACTTGATGAGGGGGCTAATACACTGGGGGCTAATACACTGGGGGCTAATACACTTGATGATGGAGCTAATACGCTGGGGGATGGGGCTAATGTACTGGGGGCTAATACATTGGGGGCTAATACACTTGATGGAGCTAATACGCTGGGGGCTAATACACTTGATGATGGAGCTAATATGCACTTGAGGATGCGGCTAATACACTTGATGATGGAGCTAATACACTGGGGGCTAATACACTGGGGGCTAATACACTGGGGACTAATACACTTAATGATGGAGCTAATACACTGGGGGATGGGGCTAATAATACACTGGGGACTAATACACTGGGGACTAATACACTTGATGGGGCTAATACATTGGGGGCTAATACACTTGATGGGGCTAATACGCTGGGGGCTAATACACTTGATGATGGAGCTAATACACTGGGGGCTAATACACTGGGGGATGGAGCTAATACACTGGGGGCTAATACACTGGGGGATGGGGCTAATACACTGGGGGCTAATACACTGGGGGATGGGGCTAATACACTGGGGGCTAATACACTGGGGGATGGGGCTAATACACTGGGGGCTAATACACTGGGGGATGGGGCTAATACACTGGGGGCTAATACACTGGGGGATGGGGCTAATACACTGGGGGCTAATACACTGGGGGATGGGGCTAATACACTGGGGGCTAATACACTGGGGGATGGGGCTAATACACTGGGGGCTAATACACTGGGGGATGGGGCTAATACACTGGGGGCTAATACACTGGGGACTAATACACTTGATGATGGAGCTAATATGCACTTGAGGATGCGGCTAATACACTTGATGATGGAACTAATACACTGGGCGGTAATACACTTGAGGATGGAGCTAATACACTGGGGGCTAATACACTTGAGGATGCGGCTAATACACTTGAGGATGGAGCTAATACACTGGGGGCTAATACACTTGAGGATGGGCCTAATTCACTTGATGGTGCTAATACACTTGAGGATGGGGCTAATACACTGGGGGCTAAACTACAGGATACCCTTTTTTGTATTGAATGCAATGATATAATTTGTATAAGTAATGCGTTTAATATTAGTTGTTTCTGGAGGTGTTAGTTTTAGCTGTATTTAGCTGGCGAGTGAAGGTTGGTGTGAGATTTAATTAGCGCAGCTTATTTTGAGGTTAGCTTTGTTTTCACCTTACTCCTTTCATCAGCTGAACAAGCTCTGTTGTTTTGTTTACTCATTATACTTTCCTGAAAACTGTTTAGTTTATCACCATAAGCTGTCCAGTTTATCAAATGTAATACCACACTTGTATCTCCACTCACACAGGCCATTCTGTGCCACACTGCAGTTATACTGTAGTCTGTTGTTCTGCTGCCAGCTGACCACCACTACTCACATACACTACTAACCAAAAGTATGTGGACACCTGACCATCACACCTGCATGTGGGCCTTCCCAAAACTGTTCCCACAAAGGGGAAGCACATAACTGTACAGGAAGGATGTGTTTTGTACGCTGTAGTATTACTACTGTTCACTGCAGCTGAGGAGCCCAAACCAGTTCCAGCATGACAACATCCCTGAACTTTTGGGATGAACTGGAACATTGACTGCACCCCAGACTTTCTCACCCAGAACCAGTGCCTGACCACCTTAATGCTCTTGTAGCTAAATGGGCAAATCCTCACAACCATTCATTTTAACAGTAAAGGGAGGACAAACTCCATAAAGCTTGTGGTTTTGGAATGAGGTGTACAGCAAGGACATCTGGTTCTGATGGTCAGGTGTCTGTATACTTTTGGCCATATAGTGTATTGTTTGGATGAGGGAGCATTGAAAATTCTTTCTGCCACTGATATGTTGGTGCTGTGTGTGTGGTTTTGTATGAGTGTATCAGGTGTTTTTGATAAATGCTTTACAAATATCAGCCATGAGACATCTAGGTTGTAGGTGAACAGATTATAGCTTGTTATACCTCACTGTTGTTGAGTGCTTGATTCTGATTGGTCAGAAGGTGTTGATTAATTCTCCTTGATAGTAGTGCTGACTGCAAGGTTCATGTTGGTGCGCATGCTCTAATACGTTGTCATTTATATAGTAACAGGATTAAAAGTCTAATTCTGGGTATGGTGACATTTTCTATCCGGAGATATTGTAAGGATTTTTGGAAGGAGTCTCCAGTGTCAGTAATTTGTAACAGAAAAATGGAACGGAAAGCTATGCAGTTTTCAGTAACACGGAAAAACTGCATTTTATTTAAAAATTAACTTAGAGAAGAGAGAGGCTGGTGAGGGAACAACTGTTTTTATAAATATCGATGGTAACAGAAACTTCATGGATGTTCCACAACATTAAATGTAACTATAACCTAATAAGTATGATGTCACTGAATCACCAAATTGCTGTGCTTTAAGAGGAATAAAACACTTTGGGGACATACTGTAATGGGAAAATAATCAGCTTCAGGGTGGTGGTTTGTTTACATGCCAGCCATGTTTTGTTGTGCTTAATTTGTGTCAGTCGTCCTCTAGCACTATGTATGTGTTAGGCCCTGATCGCACTACAGCTAACAATCAGCAAACTACATCCGCTATATCAGCAAACTAAGCAGCGAATACTTGCAAATGGGTTTAGGCATATTTCCCGATGCTCGGGGAACCTTTGTTGAGCCTCTTGAGATGTATTTGTGTCGAATCTATATCCCCAATGCTTGCAGGAGCCTTATCAACACAGTGGCTCGAAAAAGTCTAACCTCCACCGAGACTTAAAAAGTGCATTTGCATTCGGGGATCCTTCAGAGTACGTTTTGCGTGCGCTTGGGACTCAGTCATTATGGGAAACACCGGATGCTGATTTGAGCGCAATCAGTCTGCACATATAAGGACACTGTTTTCAGAGACACTGCAAAGTATTTTGTCAAGTATACGGCGGTAGATGGATCTAAGTGCGGGAAGTGTGTTTGTTCGCAAGTGTGATAATTACCAGAACAAAACGTGAGAGTAACAAAACAAAGTAAAGCAGAGTATTTAACCAGAGCCAAAGTCCTTCCCAAGCCAGGGACTGGTCTTCCCAGGCAGTCTCCCAACCCAATCCTAACCAGGCCCTTAAGGCACATTGGGTGGCGCTGATCTCTGTTTCAGTAGCCCTCGACCTCTCGCCTATACAGCTTGGGTTACAGTGGGGGAGCTAGTCCTCTGGTAACTGCAAGAGTTTGACTCCGTACTCGCATCTGTATTGCAGCATGCCTTGCCAGCCGGTAGTAGGTGCCATTTTTATGATGGTTATTGGTATGACCCGACCGCGAGTAGAACTCCTGATGGAGAGGCAGACACACTAACCACTAGGCCAGCTCGCGGTATAACCAGAGCCATAAATATGGAACAAACGTGGTAATGATAATACTTCGTAAAGCCTCTGTGAAAAGTGTCCTTATATGCATGTGCTGATTGCGCTCAAATCAGCATCAGGTGTTTCCCACAATGACTGGGCCCCAAGAATGTGCACAACGTGCTTTGTGAGTGGACGTGGCCGCTTGAGCTGCGCCAGGCTCGAGCATGACGGTCAATTGTTCGCCTGTTGTGTGACCACAGCTTTTAGCTCACCTTTATATCGCCATCAAAACACCTCATTTTCATCGATAACCCATCGCAAAGCATCACGGGCTGTGTGACCGTAGCTTTAGTTTCTCAATGAAACAGGATTGCTGTTGGCTGGAAATTTTGTTCACAATCCAGCAGTGACGTTGAAGATCCTGTTTAACAGCAGACTTATGGTGGGGTGAAGAACTGTCAGTAGCAATCAATGGACTATGGTCAGTAATTGTATCCAGAGATGGGTTATAGGTATTGATAAAATGGCAACTCGGGAAAGTCAGTACCTACTTTTAATGACACAGTATTGCTCGTCCAGCTGTGAAGTGGTTATGAATACTTATAAATGTGGTGAAACTGGCTTAGTCATTCAGATGAACACTAATAGAGCTAAGTCCGTGTTTTCTGACACCAGCAATTTGTGTACGCTATTTTTATAGTTTGTATTCTTTAAGGTACTGTTTTGACTCTGTCATAAGCTGTTGTGAGGAATGAGAATAAGGGGAGTTTAAACCCACTATTCAGAACCTTAATGTGTTGTTCATCCACACTGTTGTATATCAAGTGTTTATCTCACGTTCTCTGTAGTAATTGTGTCTGAATGTTCTTCCTGTAGGTGAAAAGAAACTCGGGCGAGTTATCACTCCTGATACCTGGAAAGATGGTGCAAGAAATACAACAGGTGATGTACTTTCTGTTTATATATATATATATATATATATATATATATATATATATATATATATATATATATATATATATATATATATATATATATATATTGTGTGTGTATGTGTGTGTGTGTGTATGTGTGTGTGTGTGTGTGTGTGTATGTATGTGTGTGTGTGTGTGTGTGTGTATGTATATATGTGTGTGTGTATGTATATATGTGTGTGTGTGTGTGTATATATACACACACACACACAGTGGTGCCTGAAAGTTTGTGAACCCTTTGACATTTTCTATATTTCTGCATAAATATGACCTAAAACATCATCAGATTTTCACACAAGTCCTAAAAATAGATGAAGAGAACCCAGTTAAACAAATGAGACAAAAATATTATACTTGGTCATTTATTTATTGAGGAAAATGATCCAGAATTACATATCTGTGAGTGGCAAAAGTATGTGAACCTTTGCTTTCAGTATCTGGTGTGATCCCCTTGTGCAGCAATAACTGCAACTAAACATTTCCGGTAACTGTTGATCAGTCCTGCACACTGGCTTGGAGGAATTTTAGCCCGTTCCTCCGTACAGAACAGCTTCAACTCTGGGATGTTGGTGGGTTTCCTCACATGAACTGCTCGCTTCAGGTCCTTCCACAACATTTCGATTGGATTAAGGTCAGGACTTTGACTTGGCCATTCCAAAACATTAACTTTATTCTTCTTTAACCATTCTTTGGTAGAACGACTTGTGTGCTTAAGGTCGTTGTCTTGCTGCATGACCCACCTTCTCTTGAGATTCAGTTCATGGACAGATGTCCTGACATTTTCCTTTAGAATTTGCTGGTATAATTCAGAATTCATTGTTCCATCAATGATGGCAAGCCGTCCTGGCCCAGATGCAGCAAAACAGGCCCAAACCATGATACTACCACCACCATGTTTCACAGAAGGGATAAGGTTCTTATGCTGGAATGCAGTGTTTTCCTTTCTCCAAACATAACGCTTCTCATTTAAACCAAAAAGTTCTATTTTGGTCTCATCCTTCCACAAAATATTTTTCCAATAGCCTTCTGGCTTGTCCACGTGATCTTTAGCAAACTGCAGACGAGCAGCAATGTTATTTTTGGAGAGCAGTGGCTTTCTCCTTGAAACCCTGCCATGCACACCACTGTTGTTCAGTGTTTTCCTGATGGTGGACTCATGAACATTAACATTAGCCAATGTGAGAGAGGCCTTCAGTTGCTTAGAAGTTACCCTGGGGTCCTTTGTGACCTCGCCGACTATTACACGCCTTGCTCTTGGAGTGATCTTTGTTGGTCGACCACTCCTGGGGAGGGTAATATTGGTCTTGAATTTCCTCCATTTGTACACAATCTGTCTGTGGATTAGTGGAGTCCAAACTCTTTAGAGATGGTTTTGTAACCTTTTCCAGCCTGATGAGCATCAACAATGCTTTTTCTGAGGTCCTCAGAAATCTCCTTTGTTTGTGCCATGATGCACTTCCACAAACGTGTTGTGAAGATCAGACTTTGATAGATCCCTGTTCTTTAAATAAAACAGGGTGCCCACTCACACCTCATTGTCATCCCATTGATGGGAAACACCTGACTCTAATTTCACCTTCAAATTAACTGTTAATCCTTAAGGTTCACATACTTTTGCCACTCACAGATATGTAATATTGGATCATTTTCCTCAATAAATAAATGACCAAGTATAATATTTTTGTCTCATTTGTTTAACTGGGTTCTCTTTATCTACTTTTAGGACTTGTGTGAAAATCTGATGTTGTTTTAGGTCATATTTATGCAGAAATGTAGAAAATTCTAAAGGGTTCACAAACTTTCAAGCACCACTGTGTGTGTGTGTGTGTGTGTGTGTGTGTTATTTACCAGCTGGGAGGTCCATATCGTGAAATACCGTGACCGAGGTCTTGAAAGTACTGAGCGAGGCCTTCTGGGCCGAGGTTGGTATTCAAGGCCGAGGTCACGGTATTTCACCATACGGACCGACCTTAAGCTGGTAAATAATATATTTATTTTTTTCTTTACCAAATTCTAACAGAAAACGAGAGCGCCGGAAAGGGAAAACCGAGCCGAGGCGCCATTTTGAACCCTCATTCACGGCTGTAATGCAAATTGCTTCCTCCTCGGTATACAAGTGCACTTCCATGGCAGGAAAAAAAAAACTACATTTTGCCACCTATGTAGTCCCCTATTTATACAAATAGGAGTCATTCAGGATTCAGCCATGTTTTTGCTCAGCGTTGGCAACAGTTAGAGGTTTTTAGCTTTCTCCTGAAATGTTTTCTTTTATTTCTTCTTCCTCAGGGTAGTAAAACTCGCTTTCGCTGTGAACACCATCGTTATCACTATCCATGCTGTAAAATTAATGCTATTCTCCTGAGAAATGCTGGCAAAAATTTATAAGATTTTTGATAATCTTATAAATAAATCTTGTAAAAAAAAAAAAAGATAAATGTTTGTTGTTGTGAACAAGTGAGTCGCCAGAGGTCCATAACTGGGGTCCGTACTGTAGGATACAGACCTGCTCGCCAGCCAATCAGCTCAGGATTTGGACCGCGAAAAAAATAAAAATAATAAATAAAATTGTGTCCTTTTCGATAAAACTGACAAAATAGGGAAAAAATTCCTGACTTTTCCACCGTATGTATGGGCACCATGTCTTTTGCAATAAACATCGCGATAGCATCTGTGATTGCCTTCCACCGCGCCCCATTCTGATCATCAGCACACAGTTCGGAAATGTGTCCGGGACGGTTGCTTGCTTTCCTTTGGATGGTGCGCTCGTGCTGCGGCTGTGCTCGTTCCGCTGGGAGCAGCACTTCTCCCACTCCGCTGCAGGTTTCTGTTTAAGGTGTTGGAATAAATTCATCATGCTGCTTCCTTTGGAAGCAACCATTTTCAAACACACCTTACAATGAGGACTTGTTTGGTCTGCGTCCGACGCCGCAAAACCGAACCAATTCCAGATCACGGAGGAAGTTACTCCTTTCTTGGGCATAAGTTGCGGCTTTCCCCCAATCGCTGCCATGCTGTTTGTGTGTGTCTATGGCAAGCGTGCGGGAGGAGGGCTATAGTGTCAGTGCCCGATCCATCCCTGCTGCCCCATCCGTTCTGCATATGCACAGAGGGGAGCGTCGGTAGCAGAGGTTAAAACTGAGAGAAAATCGATTTTCATAAAAACACATTCATACATGTCAACCTTTGGTCAATCAAACCTGTATAACCAACCTCCAAAATCCGTATTTCCCTTATAAAATCCGTATAAGATGCAAATTAAAATAGTTTACCTAAAATTTGAATGATAATTAACAATGATGTATCCAAGTTACTTTTTATTCAATATTAATAACAATAAACCTTCAGAATGAATACAAAGCTCCAATGTTCGACAAAAACACAAAGTGTCACTCTAATGTTCTGAATTGTACTCCATGACAGCTTTTTTTTTAGCAGTCTGCACCAATACCTCACGAGGCTGCATGTCACAGCAAGTGTCTGTGTTGATCTTGCCGGAGTGCCCATTCAGAATCTTTTCAGTCGCTAGTGAAAGTCGCTCAGGTGGAAATACACGTTTCAAACAAAATGTTACTTCCCGGTTGGCGGGATTCTCACAATGCGGTGTGCGCATGATCAAAAGTGGAACGAAGTCTCGCTACCACAACGCGCGATTTCATAAGACTCTTTACTGGCTGTTTGTGCTTTCTGTGGTGTACAGTACGTCTGTAAATGTTATGCGCTCTTTTATCATCATGGGAATTGATTATAGCTCTAAATAAATATTGAAGTTTTTTTTAAAGAATCCGTATAACTTTATTTGTACGCCCGTATACTACGTTTATTGAATCAAATCCGTATAAAATACGGACATTCCGTATAGGTTGACATGTATGCACATTGTCCTTAACTGTAAATTCGAATTAATCGATAAAATCGATTTATCGCCCAGCTCTACTACGGGGTTTTGGTGCAAAATTTAAAGGAGAACTGAAGGCAAAAATTTTTTATTATAAAAATTCTATCTCATTTTATTAAATATAGAAATGCATCTTTGATCGCTATTTTGTCACTGCTATAGCAAGTTATGAGTGTTTGAAATATGCTCTGTAATATATCAGTCCATATGTCAAAGCAATGGCCGTAAACGAGATTCGTTGAGACCTGTGCGAGACATCGTAGGACGCAAGTAAAACGTACAGCGGAAATCAAAGTGACCAACATCTGCCAACTTTGTCAAAAGACGTGCGCGCCCTCTTTCGAATGCTGATGTAATCAAGCTGGAAGTTTTGTTTCAATCAAACCCTGTGTCTGAAATCGCTCACTCGTTCACTACTCCCTTCTCCCTCTATAGGGAATTACTATATAGAGAACTATATAGTGAGCTCATTGGTAAAATGAAAAAATGCTTTCGGACACTAGTCCGTCATGCTGGTATTTACGTCATTACTGTTGCACAATTAAAACGTGCCAGATCAGTCGGCTGGTGGGTTTTCAAAAATAATAAATACATGCATGTGTTTTTGTGATAAATCCATATTATACTGAGCGCATTTCCCACATTAATCAATACAAAGTTCCTGCATCTTTCAGTTCTTTTAAATCAAGGCTGAATACTTTCTTCTTTGCCGCTGCCTTTTATTAAATCAAATTTGAGACTTTTTGACTTCTTTCAGCGCAACCGCAATGCATGATGGGATATATTGCTTTGGTTAGTGACCATTGGTTGTACACTACTTTTCATGATGCATTGTGGGATACTTTGAGTGCACTATATAGGGTGTAAATAATCCTCATTAAGGTTTCGGACAGCAGTACAAAATGGCGTCCTCATGATATAGTGCCCTATATAGTGAGCAGGGAGCGATTTCGGACACAGGGAAAGTGACCAACATCTGCCAATGTCGTCAAAAAGACGCTCGTGCCCTCTTTCGAATGCTGATGTAATCAAGCTGGAAGTTTTGTTTGTTTTGATAGCAATCAGGAAAGTTTGAAAAAAGTAGGCAGTAATCTTCATTTAAACTTGTTTTTGTGCAATATTTCATTTGGAAAACGGTTTTCAAAATGGCGGCACTGACACCTGACTGACACCTGGCTGACACGTCATGTTTCGAAGTCTCACACAAGTCTTGTGATGATCGCGCGAATAAGCGACACCTGCCGTGGACCAAATGAACTAAATTCAACACGGCTAAAAACCAAATAGGCCGATAAGTATCATATTTTAATTGCAATTAGTTGCCAATACAAGTCACGATATAAGGTTACAAAAACTGAAAACGTAATTGAATAATGTTAAGACATAAAGCAAGTTTAAAAATGACTTCAGTTCTTCTGTAAGAAGCAAGTGTAACAGTCAGTGTTCAGAAGAACTGTGGCTGGTTCTGCAAGATGCTCAGTAAAATCTACAGTTCATTTCCTTATAAAACTGCACTTGTTGTACCTGAGACTTTTTTTTAAAAGCAGAGGGTTGTCTCACACCAAATATTGATTTTGTTTCATTTATTATGGCTTACTGCATCCTTATAGTATTTTTTTAATGTAGAAACATTTAATTTTATTATTTTTGAAGGCATCTTTGCTCCACAGCATTTCATTGCATGTACCTAAGACTTTTGTACAGTACTGTATAACTAGGCACAAGGACACATTTTTAATATAAGCTTAAGGTCCATGTTTTGACCACAAACTAACAGATTCCAAGCAAAGACAGAGTCTCAAGATCATCGAAAATCAAAGTTCATGTCTACGAAACGCTAAAATGTGTCTGATTTGTTTTATAGAGAGTGGCGGACGGAAGCTCAACGAAAATAAAATGTTGACCTCAAAAAAGGCCAGGTATGGTTACAAACCTCATTTTGTGAATGCTGTCCTATCGTAAATAGTATTGTATTGCACACAGGAGCATTCACACTTCTTCTTCTGTGTCTGTATTAGGTTCGATCCCTATGGGAAATCCGGTTTTGCCACATGCAGAATATGCAAAAGCTCTGTCCATCAGTCTGGCTCACACTACTGTCAGGGATGTGCTTACAAGAAAGGTGAGTTTAAAAGAAAAAAAAAGTAAGGTTTTCAGTGGTACTTGACATAACTGACAACATAAGCTGCGTAAGTAGGTTTGTAACACTTTACACCAGGGGTCGGCAACCCTAGGCACGCGTGCCACAACTGGCACGCCGAGGAATTTCCAGTGGCACACTGACGACGATACACAAACCTAATTATTCAACACATTAAAAATGTTCAAACGTCATCTTGAACAGTCATTGGCTGTTGCATGGCGAGCCTGCTCTTTTAGCATGACTACACAACAATATAGCGCCCCCCCCCCTCCCAGTGTTGCCAGATACTGCTGACGTTTTCCAGCCCAAAATATGTTCAAAACCCGCCAAAATGCACTTAAAACCGCCCAATCTGGCAACACTTCCCCTCCCCATATTTCTCACGAGATGGGGCCACTTGATGCAGCAGTTGCGCTAAGATGGCAAAGAAGCCGACAGTTCGGGCTTTCCTCTCCTCATGGACCAAAGAATAGGGCTTTGACTTCGAACTTCGATATTGGAATACAATTCGAATGTTGTGAAAAAAAGAGATGTTCGAACGAATATTAGGCAGCTCTAAATATTCGAACCTGTATATGGTATCATTAGGCATAATTCTTTTATTTTTGTGAATGTGGTTGTAAACATTTTCAGTTCAGGTCGCAGGTTTTTTTTTTTTTTACGTCTGTGGAATTTATGTGAATCGCGAAGGTCATTGTCTTTTGTCTTATCTGGGCACCTGTAGACGTTAGCGTCAAGCTGGCACGCATTGAACAATGGAGTCAGATGCTAGCACGTTGGAGATTTGCACTCCGGAGAATTTAAAAAGTGATGTGTGGCGCTATTTTGGATTCGAAAAAAAAGATGGAGAATGCGATTAAAAAAAAAGGTTACCTGTAAAATATGTGGAAACAAATTGGCCTATCAATCAACAACTTCAAACTTGAGGGCCCACTTGAAGACATTGCACGCGGGAGCGCTAGAAGGTGAGAGGGGGCTGCGAGAGGGGTCTGTAGACTATGCGACACTGCGCAGTAATGCTTTCATGCGCTGTTATTTTTGTCAACTTGGGATAGTTGCTTTAAAAAAAAAACTATTCGCTTACTTGCGCAAGTAGCCTATAGGCCTAAATTAATTTAGCCTACACATGGTGGAATTTACATACCATGAAGTTCATAAGTTAACGAAGTGAGCACGTAAAACTAATCTGTGATCTTATAACATATCGTGTCCGTGTTTGTTTGAATTGTGAATCAGAGACGCGAGCAGGAAGCAGTGACATGACCGCTGACACCGGTCTCATTCAAAACAAACATTCTCAAAAGCCAACACGAATGGGCTCGGAACGGCAGTGTTATAAACTCACAGATTAGGTGTAGGCCTAGCAGTACCTGCTCATTTTGTAAATGTTCCCCTTTGATTGTCAGTGAAGCTACAGTTTAGAGGCTTTCATCAGTACAAGCAACCAGGAAACCGAAGGAACAGCGTTTCACACAAAAAAGGCAACGGACAAACGACGAAGTTTGTGGATTATGTAACGTTAAAAGTGTCAGCCGGTATAATGCCAATTACTACACGTTTCATTAGTAGTGGTTGTAAAAACACGCCTGAATATTTCATATTTCCTGCACGTAATCTTAGGCAGCTGGGCCATAGAAGGTTCACGCTGCATGCTGCACGCTACACGCGTGTAAAGAAAAGTGGACAAACGTAGCATGACTTGCTCTGGGCCATAGAACGGCGTTCACGTTGCACGCTGCACACTTCACGCGTGAAGCGAGAAATGAACATGCACACTTTTTTCTAGGCGTGAAGATGGAAATTCCAGTCAATGCATGCGGTCACCGCCGCGCCAGCCAATCAGAACGGGTCTAGGGAGATAACTCTATGCTTTCAGGGGAAAACTTCAGAAAAAATATAATTGAATGGTATAATTGAAAAATAGTTCTTCATCGGGATTGTCAAGCAGATTATAGAATGTTCGGTGAAATTCACCACGGGTTTCTCTCAGAAGGAAGTGTTCTTGGCTCCAAATTCTGTTCCTTTTTCTCTTCCTCTGTCTCAGTAAAAGCAGAATGAGGCAATCGTCGTCATCCGAAGAGTCCATATTGTTGGTTACTCGGTCAAAGTAGAACAGACGCAACACGTGAACATCCAAGCATGAAGTTTAATGGCCCAGGGTCCGGTTCTTCACGTGAACGTGTAGCGTGCAGCATGCAGCGTGCAGCGTGAACCTTCTATGGCCCAGCTGCCTTATTGACATTGACTGAACACTGCCCCCTGGTGGACTGAATATCATATTTAATTTTGATGCCGAGGTGTTAGTGAGGCATTTAAGAATAATATAATCAATAAAAGTTCGAATACTATTCGAATGTCTAGATTAATTTCCAAACGAACTTCGAATATGATTTTTGGGCCAAGGTCAAAGCCCTACCAAAGAATATGGGTTCATTTCTCAGAGGGACCGTGCTGTGTGCACGTTGTGTTTTGAAAGTGTTGTGTGTTGAGCATCCAGTGTTAAACGTCATTTCGAGGCAAAGCACGAAAAGACTTTCAAAAATCAGGCAGACAGGGACGAATCACTCTCACGCGCAGTGTGCAGATATGGGAAGCAAGCCCACACTTTAACAGTCTTTACCTCAGCTAAAAACAATGCCACTGAAGCTAGCTATATCATTTCTCACTGCATAGCTAAACATGGAAAGCCATTCACAGACGGTGAATACATTTAGGAGGCCTTTCTCTCCAGTTCGGATAGTCTTTTTGAGGGGCTGCCAAATAAAGAGACAATAAAATCAAGAATAAAAGACATGCCCGTATCAGCCAGAACTGTTGAGCGACGAATTGGTGAAATGGCAGAAAACGTAAGGGTGCAGCAAACAACCGGCATAAAAGATGCAGCGGTATTTAGCATTGCGCTTGACGAAAGCGTAGATGTGAATGATGTGGCACGTTTGGCAGTGATGGCAAGATGTTGTGATCATCATCATCGTGTTTTCCCGCGTGGCACGTGGTCGGCCTTGGGGGGCAGCTGCTTGGCTGATGGAAAACAAGAGGCCAACAGCTGCGTGAAGTCAGTCTTGTGCATCATCATTTTCAAGATCTGTTTTTTGTCCATATTCAGGCATTCCTCCATCTTATTCCAGTTAGTTCTTCTATCGAAAAGGACTTTCTTCAGTAGGGAGTCGTTGCTCAGCCGACAGATGTGTGCAAGATACTGTAGATGTTTGGTCTGGTAGCAGTGTTTTATCGGTGTAGAGCCGGTGACGCTCTGAAGCTTACTGTTTGAGATTTTATATGCCCAGTCAAGCTCTCCATCAACGAGGGAGGATGAGTCCACGCCCTTTCGTTGTTTGTTTTTCGGTGGAGCATTCTTACAGGCAAAGCCTCCCGCGATCATTTTTCTCAGGAAGCTGTTCCAGATCACCTCTAACTTTTGGGTCTCTGCTGATGTGAGATCCCACGCTTGAACACTGTAGAGCAGCCTTGAGTGGACACAGGAGGTTAAAATCTTCATTCGTGTACTTGGATAGATTTCACGATCAGTAAGGATGTGCTTCAGCTCGTTCCATTTCTCAAATGCTGAGGCAATTCTTTGGTGAAGGAAGGCTGATGTTTTGTTAGTAGTGCTGTCAAGCGATTAAAATATTTAATCGCGATTAATGTCGCGACTGTCATAGTTAACTCGCGATTAATCGCAATTTAATCGCACATTTTTGTCACATGAAAAACCATTGTAATTCTCTTATCAGCATAAAAAAGTGGCTTGCTCACCGTTCAAACTACGGGGGTACACGGGGGATCCGAGATCCCCTGAAACAGACATGAGATCCCTTGAAAACATGATTTGGGAAATGTTGGGGGGTCTCTAAAATATTGGCAAAATGATGTTTATTGACATAGCAATCATGTGTAACGGGAAGCATTTGCATATCCGAAGTGAGCACGTGATGGAGAGCCGCACTCTGAGACAAGCGCAAGCACCCCCTCCCCCCCAAGGGAAAATAAGGGACCCCCCCCCCGAAAATATCGGCATAGTTCGAACACTGGTTGTACCAATGTTTTTTGTTTGTTTGTTTGTTTGTTTTTTTATTGCAGAGCATAACACGTCTTGTCACAGCCACTGCAAAGTGGGGCTGGAGCCGCCGATGGGAAAACGAAACTTAAGCCGAGCACCGTGGCTCTTCGGGGGAGGGCAGAGGACTCTGGCTGTGTGGGGCGTGGCATCATGTCACAGAGCCTTAATCTCGCGATAAAAAAATTATCGCCGTTAAAATTGAGTCAAGTTAACGCGTTAATAACGCGACATTTTTGACAGCACTATTTGTTAGTGTTTGTCATCAGATGTCCTAGATACCGGAATTCTCTCACGTTCTTAAGTGCAACACCATTGACAGTCACTAGACTTTTCTCTTCTTTTATGCTTTCATCAACATTGAATGCCATAGTCTCGGTCTTCTTGTAGGACATACATAAGCCGAATCTTGTAAAGGTGTTGTGACTGTGAGAGAGGAGCTCTGCTGTTTAAAGCCAATGAATCCTGCTGGGCATCTTGACCCGAAAAGTTCAACTGTCTTCGCAATATCGCACTGGCTTTATTGTCAGTGTTCGGATCAACATATCCGTGTGAACAGATATTTTCGCACATGAAGAATGTACTTTGCCCCTCCCGAAGTCGTCTGACAACGGGCCATTCGGAAGCATGCGTCCAACTCATCTCATCTCATTATCTCTAGCCGCTTTATCCTTCTACAGGGTCGCAGGCAAGCTGGAGCCTATCCCAGCTGACTACGGGCGAAAGGCGGGGTACACCCTGGACAAGTCGCCAGGTCATCGCAGGGCTGACACATAGACACAGACAACCATTCACACTCACATTCACACCTACGGTCAATTTAGAGTCACCAGTTAACCTAACCTGCATGTCTTTGGACTGTGGGGGAAACCGGAGCACCCGGAGGAAACCCACGTGGACACGGGGAGAACATGCAAACTCCACACAGAAAGGCCCTCGCCGGCCCCGGGGCTCGAACCCAGGACCTTCTTGCTGTGAGGCGACAGCGCTAACCACTACACCACCGTGCCGCCCTGCGTCCAACTCAAAGTGCCCAATTACCATCCCCACATCTCGGAGCTAAGTAAGGGGAAGCAGGGCCAAGGATCACACTGACTGATAGGCAAAACATTTATTTTGTAACAAGGCTACTTCAAATTTGCAGTTTATTGTTAAGCCACTTTATGCAGGCTACTTGTCAATGTTCTCTGACGCTCATTATTTAATTTTTTTCTGTAGTTTTATTATTCATCAGTTCCATTTCCATTAGGCTGCTACGTCTTTATTGTGAATAACTTGGGCCTGTTACCTACTGAAAGACTTTGGATGTTATTTTGTGAATTTGTATAAGCTGCTTGCAATGTTGTGTGTGTGTGTGTGGGGGGGGGGGTTCTTAAACCTTGTGTGTGAGGTTAATGGCATAAAACAAGTGCAATGGTGTTTTACATTTGCTCAATGCATTAAATATCCATATCCGTCTAAAATGTGTGGTGTCTAATTACACATAGAAATTTTCTTGTTAACTAATTGGCACTACATGGCAAAAAGGTTGCCGACCCCTGCTTTACACCCTGAATAATCTTCCCCTGCTTTCTGTTATGCCAGGTATCTGTGCCATGTGTGGCAAGAAGCTTCTGGACACCAAGAACTACAAACAGACTTCGGTGTAATTGGACCAGGCAGACATTTGTAATCTTTTTCGAGGAGGGAGAGGGTTGCAGAGAAAAATGCCTCTTTATGTTCAGACAGTTCATTTAGTGGCCTATAAGTTTGTGGCGGTGTTTGTGGTCTTGTTATTAAGCGCAATAGTGCAGTTTTATAGAACTGTACCAAAGCTGGATAAATGTTCTTGATGTTTTTTCCTCAATAGATTACTTTAAAGCAATATAGCATCTTGCACTGTTTGGATAAAATTAGATGCCTTTCTGGAACGAAAAGGTCTAAATACTTGTTTCACTCGTGTTTTCTGATCAGACTAGAATATATTTTCACCTTTTAGATGGAGATTTAATTGCAAACCATCTTCTCTCTCTTTTTTTCCCCTCCCCACATACACCACACTGCAGTCAGTGCAAGCCATTTTATTACTTTGAATGTTCACTGACGTTCAACCTGAGGTTCCAACGTTGACTTGAAGCATGATGTTTTTTTCCAAGAGTTTTCTTTTCCCCATTTGTGTGATTTATATGAATTTTGTAAGTTTGCGTTTTATCGTAGACTGTTTAATGTACAATACACCCAATAATCATGACCATTTATGTATTTTTTTTTGTTATCTCTCCTGTAAGCACAAATTCTTTTCTGCTTCTCATAATTTTGACTTTTTTTTGCCATAATAAATTTGTGGAATAAACCATCTTGATGTAAATTGTTTTTGACACGTGAAGGTAGAAGATGAAAAAGAAGCTACTGTAGAATAACACTTTTTATATGTTTGAGAGGGGGTTCCATTTTGAGTAAACTGTAATAGAAAGTTAGATATTCAGTGATGCATTTGTAAGTTCATGGCTTGTAAAAGGTGAGCTGATCTTAATTTAAGTCATACTACTGACAACTTACAGTGCCTTAACGTTATCAAGCAAATTAAATATTTTCCCCGTCACTTGTCCTGCAAGACTGTGTTTGATTTCATAAAATTGGTGAAATTTAGTTCCCTCTGAAATTTAGTCGTTGTGATATATATGTTATTTACCAGCTAGGAGGGCCGTATCATGAAATACCGTGACCGAGGTCTTGAAAGTACTGAGCAAGGCCCTCTGGGCCGAGGTCACGGTATTTCACCATATGGACCGACCTTAAGCTGGTAAATAATATTTTTTTCTTTACCAAATTCTAACAGAAAACGAGAGCGCCCGAAAGGGAAAACCGAGCCGAGCCGCCAATTTGAATCCTCATTCACGGCTGTAATGCAAATTGCTTCCTCCTCAGTATACAAGTGCACTTCCATGACAGGAAAAAAAACTACATTTTGCCGTCTATGTAATCCCCTATTTATACAAATAGGAGTCATTCAGGATTCAGCCATGTTTTCGCTTGGCGTTAGCAAGTTAGAGGTTTTTAGCTTTCTCCTGAAATGTTTTCTTTTATTTCTTCTTCCTCAGGGTAGTAAAACTCGCTTTTGCTGTGAAGACTGTTGTTCTCACTATCCATGCTGTACAATTAATGCTATTCTCCTGAGATGCTGGCAAAAATTTATAGGGATGTCCCGATCAGGTTTTTTTGCCCTCCGATCCGATACCGATCATTTGATTTTGAGTATCTGCCGATACCGAGTCCTGATCCAATACTTCTTATAATCCATAAAAAATAAAGACGAGGAAAGAAACGGATCCAGGATGTTCCTCATTTTTTATTTAACACCTTATTTTAACATCCAACAACTCCGTTAGCAAACAGAGCACTTGCGTGAGGCAGTTTGAACAATAAATAACAAATTTAAAAAAATAACCTTAAAATACCTGGCAGGAATGTAAACAAATAAAAAAAAATAAAGTGCCACAGTGCCGGTAATTTGCTTTTAAGAACGCATCTCACAGTGGTGTACAGTAATTTCAATTAAGGAAATGAACGTTTTTCTTGATGAAAACAAGCATTTCTACCCTTTCAGGTTTGAGCCCGTTTCTTTTGTCTTCCAACGAAAAAAAAAATGATCTCATGCTTTGCTTTCCACTTCGAACTGCTTCCGTGTTCAACTTTGCCGGCAACAGGCAGCCAATAACCAATAGCGTCTCCGCTACAAAGTGATGTCATGCCACACGTGTTGATGTTGCTGTGTTGAGACAAGAGGTCTGGTCTCACTCTGTGCCAACGCATAGCTATTGATGTGTTAAAAATGAGAATATATTATATAGATATATATCCGATCCCTGATCGGGAGGCAATGCCCGATTCCGATCGAATCTGAAACCATGTGATCGGGCCCGATTTCCGATCATGTGATCGGATCGGGACATCCCTAAAAATTTATAAGATTTTTGATAATCTTATAAATAAATCTTGTAAAAAAAAATGTTGACAAAAAATGCTACGATGTTTGTTGTTGTGAACGAGCAAGTCGCCAGAGGTCCGTAACTGGGGTCCGTATCGTAGGATACAGACCCGCTTGCCAGCCAATCAGAGCACAGGATTTGATGGAAACCGGACCGCGAAAAAAATAAATGTTTATTTCTGTAATATCTCACAAAATATCAGGCCATTCTGTGGCTGGGAAGTTATTTAATTTGAGGGGATTCACGAGCAAATAATGTGCATGAAATCGCTCGCTTCATGCAGTCAAGCAGACAGAGGAAGTCCATGTGCGCATGCGCAGGTTTACCTTGACCGTACACTGACAGTTCCATCATTCTGTCGCTAAACGAACAGCTGATCACATGGAGGTGCTCGCTGACCGCCGATATTTATTAGTTTGGTCCTGCATTTCCTTTACTTCGTATATAACAACGTCTTTTCTTTTTGCTTTCCGTTACTGTAGTCGGTCTTTCACGTTTCATTCACACACTCGCATCTTCCATTTTTCTCTCCTGTTTCAAATTTATATCCCACAATGCCTTGTGCGAACGGGGAAAGCCCACCACGTGATGCATGACGTAGTATCTTGAATTGGGTCATGGTGAAGCAGGAAAAAATAGCAAAGAATTTAGGGCCACATGGCCCTAAATTCATTAATTGTTCTATTTAAAATAATAATAATACAATTGGAAGTCTGTGATTTGAATTTAGTAGCTTTTGGTCCATTAAACAGAAATAACTGTGTCGGGGAAAGTTATTTTTATGACCTACACTTGAAAAATCTGAAAGGCAGTCTAGCTTTAAAGCCAAACAAAACCTTTGATCCATACTTAATTTGCTGATCACAATTGCCCTGGTGTTCCCCTGGCGCTTTTTAATTAAAAACAGAAGTTTATAACAATTTATACATTTTAAATGTTGCGATATTGCTAAGAATAAACTTCCCTGGGCACGGCCATTTATGGCGAAACCGGGATATTCGCTTGTGATGTGGCTTACCCACTAGTACACCGTTTACCTTAGTAACACACAGCCATCTAATCAGAAGTTTTCTGTAACCGTGCGATTGTTACCAGCAACAAAATATGCAAATCAACAGACTTCACTTTTATGAAGTGTAAAGCTAACTCTGCTAGATAACGCATGTGCAGTACTGACACAGATACGAGTAAACAATAGCCGTTGTTGTAGCACAAATGTGATTTTTGCCATCTGAAAAGATTGCTGTGAATAAAAACAAACAAAAGCATGTCACACACAAAAATATGAGGAACAGTTAAATTTAAAGAAAAAAAAACCTGCGAGTCGCTGGCGATGTAGCGTTTATAGGCAGCAAAATCTCTGGTTGCCAGCAGTTACTGACAGGGCTGCTATGTCTGGTATTTAGATATCTTATGCATGTAAGCCTGGCCAAGTGCAATAGACAGATTGCATTACGATTATGAAAGAGTCTGAATTATCGCTCGCCTTACTGCTTTGCTTTTCTTCCCATTTCTGTAACCTTTTTCCATGTGAAGCAGTCTTCTTAAACCACCTTGTCCCTGCCGAAATGAAATTTGCCCACAGTGTGACTGGTACTGATAAAGTGCAGCCTTTTTGCCGCTTATAATATACGCTTGTAAAAGTATTATCTTTTGTAGGATTGGGGATGGCAAAAAAATGATTTCCCTTTGCTATGCCCGAGCTTATTTTTACACCCAAATGCTTCACACTTGGGCATCTTGAGGGTTGTTTATAACAATTTAGAAGTGATGTATCCATTAGATCTCAACCTCGGTAAGTCATGTGGTGTGTAAGTTACACCACAATCTCAGATTGTTTCGCGTAATTTGTACTCGGAGTTTGATATTTGAACCTTGGAGAAAGTAAGATGGCAGTGCCCAGGGAAGTTTTATTTTAAAAGAAAAACAATCTGGACAAAGTACACTTGTGTTCAAAATAATAGCAGTCCAACACGACTAACCAGATCAATCACTGTTTTTGGTGGAAATTATATTACTACATGGCAAATAATTTACCAGTAGGTGTAGTAGAGTCATAGAAAACCAACAGACCCAACATTCATGATATGCATGCTCCTGAGTCTGTGTAATCGAATAATTAAGTGAAAGGGACATGTTCAAAATAATAGCAGTGTGGAGTTTAATTAGTGAGGTCATTCATTCTGTGAAAAAACAGATGTCAATCAGGTGGCCCTAATTTAAGGATGAAGCCAGCACATGTTGTACATCCATTTCTCTCTGAAAACCTGAGAAACATGGGTCGTTCCAGACATTGTTCAGAAGAACAGCGTGCTTTGATTAAAACGTTGATTGGAGAGGTAAAACGTATACTGTAAAGAAGTGCAGAAAATGATGGGCTGCTCAGCTAAAATGATCTCCAGTGCTTTAAAATGGACAGCAAAGCCAGAGAGACGTGGAAGAAAACAGAAGACTACCATTCGAATGGATCGAAGAATAGCCAGAATGGCAAAGACTCAGCCAATGATCAGCTCCAGGGTGATCAAAGACGGTCTGAAGTTACCTGTGAGTACTGTGACAATTAGAAGATGCCTGTGTGAAGCTAATCTATCGGCAAGAAGCTCCCACAAAGTCCGACTGTTAAAAAAAAGACGTGCTGAAGAGGATACAATTTGCCAAAGAACACATCGACTGGCCTAAAGAGAAATGGAAAAACATTTTGTGGACTGATGAAAGTAAAATTGTTCTTTTTGGGTCCAAGATCCGCAGACAGTTTTTCAGACGACCCCCAAACACTGAATTCAAGCCACAGTACACTCTGAAGACAGTGAAGCATGGTGGTGCAAGCATCATGATATGGGAATGTTTCTCTTACTATGATGTTGGGCCCATTTATCACATACCAGGGATCATGGATCAGTTTGCATATATCAAAATACTTGAAGAGGTCATGTTGCCTTATGCTGAAGAGGAAATGCCCTTGAAATGGGTGTTTCAACAAGACAACGACCCCAAACACACCAGTAAGCGAGCAGCATCAGGGTTCAAGACCAACAAAATGAAAGTTATGGAGTGGCCAGCCCAATCCCCGGACCTTAATCCGATAGAAAACTTGTGGGGTGACATCAAAAATGCTGTTTCTGAGGCAAAACCAAGAAATGCAGAGGAATTGTGGAATGTTGTCAAATCATCCTGGGCTGGAATACCTGTTCACAGGTGCAGGAAGTTGTCAGAAACCATGGTTATACAACTAAATATTAGTTTAGTGATTCACAGGAATACTAAATCCTTAAGATTTTTTCAGTTTATACAGTAAATATTTGGAGTTTGTAATGAAAAATGCAGACACTGCTATTTTTTTGAACAGCCCAATGTTCATTTTTCTTCATTTTCTGTAAAGTAATTAAAATATTGATACATTTTTCTTCATGTTTTGATGTAGAATATAATGTGCAGTGTTCCCAATGCATGGAAATAAAAACTATTATAAGGATTTTGAGCTTTACTCACGTTTTTAAACACACTCCTATTATTTTGAACACAACTGTATATGGGTATAAATATGAACAAATGAATAATCAAACATGTATGGATATTATCTGTCAGCATGGGCATCGCCACCATTGAATGTGAAGGGGACGTGTCCCCTTCACATTTCATAATTCTTCATTTGGATCCCCCCCGGGGCGGCAAGGTGGTGTAGTGGTTAGCGCTGTCGCCTCACAGCAAGAAGGTCCTGGGTTCGAGCCCCGGGGCCGGCGAGGGCCTTTCTGTGCGGAGTTTGCATGTTCTCCCCGTGTCCGCGTGGGTTTCCTCCGGGTGCTCCGGTTTCCCCCACTGTCCAAAGACATGCAGGTTAGGTTAACTGGTGACTCTAAATTGACCGTAGGTGTGAGTGTGAATGGTTGTCTGTGTCTATGTGTCAGCCCTATGATGACCTGGCGACTTGTCCAGGGTGTACCCCGCCTTTCGCCCGTAGTCAGCTGGGATAGGCTCCAGCTTGCCTGCGACCCTGTAGAAGGATAAAGTGGCTAGAAATAATGAGATGAGATGAGATGGATCCCCCCCACATTTAACATAAAATATTAGTTCACCCAGTGCTGTTTCTATTGCTTTGTGAAAGAATCCATTCCACTTGATCGATAAGAAAATACACATACCACTGAAAATCCACTCCGGGTTTTCCGAGCGTTACCTACAACCAAGGGAGTTACTTTGATTTTGACATTGGTGGGGACACAAAAGTGATCCAAGGCAGAGCTTCCGAAAGGTGTTTTTTTTAGCCTGGGGTCACCCATATTGCCTGTGATGCTGCACACAATTGTAGTCGCGACAGCCAGGCTACCACAATGTAAATTTATCAACTCTATTGCAACTACTGTAAACACATACACACTACCAGTAATACATGACGAGGCCTCTTAGAAAACCAGCCTTGACATGAAGCTCTGATTTTAAAGCCACATGGGTAAAGCATTGTTATTCAGATCAACATCACACTAACAAACATTTGCCACAGTGGGGCTGAATATGTCATGACTGACATATCCATCCATTAACCTCACCTGTGAATTTCCAACCTCTCTTTCCGCTTCTCCATCTCCTCTATCTCCTCCAGCTGTGGATTCTCCTCCTCTACCTCCTCCATCCTCTCCTTCAGCCTCTGCTCCTCTTTCTCTTCCTGCCTCTCTTCCTCTACCTTCTCTGCACTGTCTTTCATCTCCTCCATCCTCTCTGCTGTCTGTCACCTTACAAAAATATGTTGATGCATGACATATGAACAGATTAGGGATAGAATGACTGTAGAGTTTCATGGTAAGGTTGTAGCCTCAGGAAAAAGGGCTAGCCAAAAAGGACAAAATTATTACATAGACTATAATTTATTCCCCACAAAAACATGGATGCATAATATCACATGATCTTCTAGAATCTGATGATTTATTACTTTTACACCACACAATTCCTAATTTGTGTTTAAGCAGTCGTTCTGTCTCTTCCACAGAAATACATGAAAATAAGAATTAAAAACTTTAAGCATTTTTAGCATTAAATATTGTTTTTTTTTTAAATTCAATATCTGTATTGTTTGACATGGGGGGGGTGTCTCAAAATTCACTGACTGCCTTATTGAGACACTCAAAATAGGTGCTAAATAGGTGCTACTGGTGGCATTTTCTATTCTGTAATTAAGCTCAAATTTAGTTAAAATGATATTTGGATATATAATTTAGTGATTGCCTATTATAGCATGATTATGATTATATTAGTATTGCATTTGTAGTATACCCCCCATTTTTTGTCTTTTTGTTGCCCCTCCATTTTCCATATTATGTCTTTTTGTTGCCTGTTTCTGTGTTCGTAGTATGTGTTATGAGTTTCACTGCAGAAGTGCTTGTGACTTCTATGTTCATGCTGCAGTTACCAATATTCGTCTGTAGGTGGCAGTAAAGGACCATGGATTTGTTGTATCTAGCCTAGCCTAATATACTAAGTAACTTTAAAAACGCACAATGGAATTCAACACGATATCACTTTAGATCCATGCATATATTTGAAATTTATGATATTGTATGTAATGCACACACATCTTGAAACATCGATAAAGGACACTTATTGTCAAACTCAAGAATTAATTCACAATAAAAAAATTCAAAGTGACAGTTGGTCCATGTTCGGACCGTCATGCTGGAGATTCTGGGTCTGTGTCGTCCAGGGGTCTCAGCAGCAGTGACTGAGGGTGTCAGGAATCTGTCACGGAGGTGAGCTAGCCTGATGTGCTGATCCTGAACTGGCGTCGTGACTCGAGGCTGACCAGGGCGTGGACGATCCCTGGTGCTCCCTGTCTGTCTGTAACGCTGACTCAAACGGGAAATGGTCGAATGATGAACACCGAAGTGCCGGGCGACCTCTGTCTGTGTACTTCCGGCACGTAACATCCCAATGGCCTGTTCACGTTGATTTTGGCTTAGGCGTGGCATCTTCAATAATGACAATTTTCCCATCATTTCCCCCGGGTATTTATAGGCAAGATTGTGTGTGTGTACAGTGTATGCAAAATTTGTTTGAAAATTAAAGCCTGTCCATGTCATTGACTACCCGAGTCATATTGTACGTTATTGAGTACAACTCCCTTAAATTCTGATTTGAGCACAGATTTGGAACTTATTCGGGTGGAACGAAGTTATTTTTCCATTGTGATATATTTCTTTTCTTCTTGAGATAAACTCAGCACGAATTCAGCAAGTTTTATCAATGTGCGTTTTTAAAGTTACTTAGTGTAGTAGTAGAAAGTGGTCTCTGTAAAACGGTGAACGCAGCAGACTCAGCAGCAGACTCAGCGGCTGTCACGCTGTTGATTCTGAAATGCAAGTCGCACATCTGCATGGCCATGCAGTAGCCTACATCTGACTACTTACATTCTGTAAAACCATTAGGTCTATAAATTTAACATTCATTCATCGAGGATATTTTCTAACACCAAGTTACATTGCTCCAGCATTCCTTTTCTCTGCAGCTATGCAGTAGCCTAGCTCTGATGCGTCCTGTCACCTTGCTAAACCTGCCTAAGAAGCCGCAGCAATACTTTTATGAAGGGTTTCCATATATCAAAAGGATTTTGTTGAGTTTTTAAAGCTCGACGGAAACCCTGCACTTACACTCTTGACTTTGAAGAAGAATGATCGAATGTCTCGTTTCTTGGGAGGGGGGCCGTCATCCATGATACTCAAGTCAGCATGCGAGTCGTAGGGCAAGCATGCATGGACATCGAAGTCCAGCTCAATTTGTAGGCTGACGGAGAGTGGGGGGTGCGTGGGGTAGGTCAGGTGTGTACGTGTGAGATACGGGGGGTTGATGGGCGGGTAGTCACGGCTGCTGTGGGAAGTGTGCTGCTTTTACAGCAGATGGAGTGACAGCTGGGATAGCCAACCATGTAAGTTAGCGAGAAACAGGTAGCTAATCAGAGAATGATATCTACGTTAGAGGGGGGATTATTAGCAGTGTCATACATTTAACCCTTTGTGTGCCATATAATCATTGCTCAGGTTAGGACATTGGTTTTATTGATCGTGATTACACAGTAGTGGCTGAATATTGGTAGGGACACATCCCTAGCGTCTCTACCCAAAATTACGCCCTAGCCTACAACAACTTACCACATGCAAGTGAAGTGAATCTCAGTGCAAGCAAAGAAATTTGGGTGCAAGGTGCAGCTGCTCGAAAGTAGAGGCGGTGACGTCAGCCCCATTGCCACCTCACAATGTCTAGCTTTTGCTAAAACCTTAGTCTTTTGTTATATGCCCTCAAAATTAACCCTAGGCCACGTTAATGTTCAACTAAACAATGAAATAAGCTTAGCCTAATGGGGTATTCTTGGTTGATGATGAATTGTTTGCAATATTTGCTCCCTCCCCAGACACAATGGACATAAGGACATTCTTTACAAAGAAGTGGAAAGTACAGGGTTTTTTTTTTTTGGCCCAATGGAAATGTTAGTGCAGTCAGCTGGCTAGTCAATATTAGGAGATGTATCAGCTAGCTTAATGTTAGCTATCATTTAATTCAAACCCAGTAGGCCTGCCTTATTGTAATGCTAAGAATGAGGTCAAGTCTGCTCTGATGATATTTATTGATTCCCTGTTGTGATTTGAAGAACTTGTTTTATCTGGTCTTTGCCAGTTTTCTGGAAAGTAAGATGGGAAATCAGTGTATGGGGAAGGAACAGTAGAGAGAGATGGATGTTATTCCAGATGGATTGTGAAGGAAAGGGGGATAAAAGTGATGAAGTGGTAGAAATTGTGGTGGCACCAATGTAAGGAGTTCTATTTATAAATCTATTTGTTATACTAATCTGTAAATGTTACTGTAGTACCACCATTGCATGTAGGTTGACAAAACTGCACTTGTTCATCGTGTGAAGTTCTCTTTTATGTGTCGTTGCTTGACAGTGTAATTGTGTTATGAAGACTGCATGATGCCATGTCATTTTTGTTATGAGCATCACTAAATCAGAAAAAAGTAAAATGCACCCACTAAAGTCACTGTTGGTGGTTAACAAAATTGCATCTGTTCATTGTGTGAAGTTGTTTTTTGTGTCACCGTTGTGTGATTTTATGTTATGAAGTTTGCATGATGCCATGTCATGCCTGTTCATTGTGTGAAATTATGAATATTCTTATTTTTAAACATTGAGTGTCACTATAGCTTGGCCCAGTGGCATGTTGTGTTATATCTAAAACTAAATAAAAAAGGAAAGGAAACACAAAATAAAAAGTAAAATGCACCCATAAAGTCATTGTTGGTGATAAATTGTGTCACATTCATCTCATTATCTTAGGCAGAGCAGTGGGTTTAAAAACAGGCTGATGAATATATGGACTATTGTTGAGTCTCTAAAATAGTCATTGAATTAAGTGACTTTTGTTGGTAAAATTAGGTGTTTAACAACCTGTTAAAAATACACCAGAATGCAGGAAATGGCATCTAATTAATTAAAAATTTTCTGGGGGAGGACCCCCGCCAGTGTGTCCCCCCCCACATTAAAAATGCTTCTGACGCCCCTGTCTGTCAGTATAAAGGAGTGTGGTTTTGGGTTAAATCACTGGGATAATAGGTGCTTTAAAGTGCATATTCTGGACCAATTTCGTTTTTTTTAAATGAAAGTATGTCCCTTTACACACTCATCCAGAAGGGTAATTTTGCATAAGGCCATCTGTCTACAGCAGAAAAAAAATAAAATAACAAAACGCATCTGGAAAAATCCCAAGGGAGTCTGGAGCCAGATTTGTGACGTCACGTGCGGAAGCACCAGCAGGCTTGCACAGTTTCAGTGCACAGCCTGTGTAGACCAAGTTTAGCAGCTAGCCATTTTGCATTGAAATATGGAATTGTCACCTGAGCGCAATGTTACTTCACCTTTGGATGAAGAATATAATGAGATGTCAGAATTATTTCTTGCCCTGGCAACAGTCAACTTGTGAATTGCCGATTTTCTTGGCCTTTTT